>NW_027414390.1:0-83956 GCF_964106895.1 Numenius arquata
CGTAGGGGTCTGTAGGGTTCCGTAGGCACCTGCAGTGTTCTGTAGGAGCCCATAGGGTTTTAGTGAGGTTCCGTTGTGTTGCTAAGGGTCTTGTAGAGTGCTGTCGGGTCCTGGAGTATTCTGTAGGGTTCCAGAGGGGCTGGTAGGGTTCCGTCGAAATCTGAAGGGTTCCCTAGGGGCCCGTAGAGTCCTGTAGATTTCCGTAGGGGCCTGTAGGGTTGTGTAAGTGCCCGCAGGGGTTGGTAGGAGCTTGTAGGGTGCCATATGTTTCCGGAGGGTTGTGTAGGGTTCCGTAGGGGCCTGTGGTGTTCCCTAGGGGCCTGTAGAGTCTCGTACAGTTCCGTAGGGTCCTGTAGGTTTCCATAAGCTCCCGCAGAGGTCTGAAGGGGCCCGTACTGTGCCGTAAGGATCCATAGGGTTCCGTAGAGCTTCGTAGGTTCCCTAGAGGCCTCTGGAGTACCGCAGGAGCCAGTAGTGTTCCGTAGGGTCCTCTAGGGTTGAGTAAGTGCCCGCAGGAGTCTGTAGGAATCCGTGGGATTCTGTAAGGTTCTGGAGGGTTCTGCAGGGTTCTGTAGGGGCCCGTAGAGTTCCGTAGTGGCTGGTAAAGTTCCGTAGGTCCCTGTGGGGTTCTGTATGGACCTGTAGGGTTCCGTAGGGGCCTGCAGGGTTCCGTAAGTGCCCGCAGGTGTCTGTAGGGTTCCGTAGGGGTCTGTAGGGTTCCGTAGGCACCTGCAGTGTTCTGTAGGAGCCCATAGGGTTTTAGTGAGGTTCCGTTGTGTTGCTAAGGGTCTTGTAGAGTGCTGTCGGGTCCTGGAGTATTCTGTAGGGTTCCAGAGGGCCTCATCGGGTTCCATCGAAATCTATAGGGTTCCCTAGGGGCCCATAGAGTCCCGTAGATTTCCGTAGGGACCTGTAGGGTTGTGTAAGTGCCCGCAGAAGTCTGTAGGAGTCTGTGGGATTCTGTAAGGTTCCGGAGGGTTCTGCAGGGTTCCGTAGGGACCCGTAGAGTTCCGTAGTGGCTGGTAAAGTTCCATAGGGCCCTGTGGGGTTCTGTATGGACCTGTAGGGTTCCGTAGGGGCCTGCAGGGTTCCGTAAGTGCCCGCAGGTGTCTGTAGGGTTCCGTAGGCACCTGCAGTGTTCTGTAGGAGCCCATAGGGTTTTAGTGAGGTTCCGTTGTGTTGCTAAGGGTCTTGTAGAGTGCTGTCGGGTCCTGGAGTATTCTGTAGGGTTCCAGAGGGGCTGGTAGGGTTCCGTCGAAATCTGAAGGGTTCCCTAGGGGCCCGTAGAGTCCCGTAGATTTCCGTAGGGGCCTGTAGGGTTGTGTAAGTGCCCGCAGGGGTTGGTAGGAGCTTGTAGGGTGCCATATGTTTCCGGAGGGTTCTACAGGGTTCCGTAGGGACCCGTAGAGTTCCGTAGTGGCTGGTAAAGTTCCGTAGGGCCCTGTGGGGTTCTGTATGGACCTGTAGGGTTCCGTAGGGGCCTGCAGGGTTCCGTAAGTGCCCGCAGGTGTCTGTAGGGTTCCGTAGGGGTCTGTAGGGTTCCGTAGGCACCTGCAGTGTTCTGTAGGAGCCCATAGGGTTTTAGTGAGGTTCCGTTGTGTTGCTAAGGGTCTTGTAGAGTGCTGTCGGGTCCTGGAGTATTCTGTAGGGTTCCAGAGGGCCTCGTAGGGTTCCATCTAAATCTATAGGGTTCCCTAGGGGCCCATAGAGTCCCGTAGATTTCCGTAGGGACCTGTAGGGTTGTGTAAGTGCCCGCAGAAGTCTGTAGGAGTCTGTGGGATTCTGTAAGGTTCCGGAGGGTTCTGCAGGGTTCCGTAGGGACCCGTAGAGTTCCGTAGTGGCTGGTAAAGTTCCATAGGGCCCTGTGGGGTTCTGTATGGACCTGTAGGGTTCCGTAGGGGCCTGCAGGGTTCCGTAAGTGCCCGCAGGTGTCTGTAGGGTTCCGTAGGCACCTGCAGTGTTCTGTAGGAGCCCATAGGGTTTTAGTGAGGTTCCGTTGTGTTGCTAAGGGTCTTGTAGAGTGCTGTCGGGTCCTGGAGTATTCTGTAGGGTTCCAGAGGGGCTGGTAGGGTTCCGTCGAAATCTGAAGGGTTCCCTAGGGGCCCGTAGAGTCCCGTAGATTTCCGTAGGGGCCTGTAGGGTTGTGTAAGTGCCCGCAGGGGTTGGTAGGAGCTTGTAGGGTGCCATATGTTTCCGGAGGGTTGTGTAGGGTTCTGTAGGGGCCTGTGGTGTTCCCTAGGGGCCTGTAGAGTCTCGTAGAGTTCCGTAGGGTCCTGTAGGTTTCCATAAGCGCCCGCAGAGGTCTGAAGGGGCCCGTACTGTTCCGTAAGGATCCATAGGGTTCCGTAGAGCTTCGTAGGTTCCCTAGAGGCCTCTGGAGTACCGCAGGAGCCAGTAGTGTTCCGTAGGGTCCTCTAGGGTTGAGTAAGTGCCCGCAGGAGTCTGTAGGAATCCGTGGGATTCTGTAAGGTTCTGGAGGGTTCTGCAGGGTTCCGTAGGGGCCCGTAGAGTTCCGTAGTGGCTGGTAAAGTTCCCTAGGGCCCTGTACCGTTCCGTAACTGCCTGCAAGGGTCTTTAGGCTTCCGTAGGGGCTGGTAGGGTTCCATAAAGTTCCGTGGGTTCCTGCAGAGTTGTGCAGGTGCCCGCAAGGGCCTGTAGGGGCCCACAGTGTTTCTGTCATGTTCCGTAGAGTTCCGTAGGGACCATATTTTTCTGTAGTGGCTGGTAGTATTCTGTAGGGGTCTGTAGGGTTCCGTAGGCACCTGCAGTGTTCTGTAGGAGCCCATAGGGTTTTAGTGAGGTTCCGTTGTGTTGCTAAGGGTCTTGTAGAGTGCTGTCGGGTCCTGGAGTATTCTGTAGGGTTCCAGAGGGCCTCGTAGGGTTCCATCGAAATCTATAGGGTTCCCTAGGGGCCCATAGAGTCCCGTAGATTTCCGTAGGGACCTGTAGGGTTGTGTAAGTGCCCGCAGAAGTCGGTAGGAGTCTGTGGGATTCTGTAAGGTTCCGGAGGGTTCTGCAGGGTTCCGTAGGGACCCGTAGAGTTCCGTAGTGGCTGGTAACGTTCCGTAGGGCCCTGTGGGGTTCTGTATGGACCTGTAGGGTTCCGTAGGGGCCTGCAGGGTTCCGTAAGTGCCCGCAGGTGTCTGTAGGGTTCCGTAGGGGTCTGTAGGGTTCCGTAGGCACCTGCAGTGTTCTGTAGGAGCCCATAGGGTTTTAGTGAGGTTCCGTTGTGTTGCTAAGGGTCTTGTAGAGTGCTGTCGGGTCCTGGAGTATTCTGTAGGGTTCCAGAGGGCCTCGTAGGGTTCCATCGAAATCTATAGGGTTCCCTAGGGGCCCATAGAGTCCCGTAGATTTCCGTAGGGACCTGTAGGGTTGTGTAAGTGCCCGCAGAAGTCTGTAGGAGTCTGTGGGATTCTGTAAGGTTCCGGAGGGTTCTGCAGGGTTCCGTAGGGACCCGTAGAGTTCCGTAGTGGCTGGTAAAGTTCCGTAGGGCCCTGTGGGGTTCTGTATGGACCTGTAGGGTTCCGTAGGGGCCTGCAGGGTTCCGTAAGTGCCCGCAGGTGTCTGTAGGGTTCCGTAGGGGTCTGTAGGGTTCCGTAGGCACCTGCAGTGTTCTGTAGGAGCCCATAGGGTTTTAGTGAGGTTCCGTTGTGTTGCTAAGGGTCTTGTAGAGTGCTGTCGGGTCCTGGAGTATTCTGTAGGGTTCCAGAGGGCCTCGTAGGGTTCCATCGAAATCTATAGGGTTCCCTAGGGGCCCATAGAGTCCCGTAGATTTCCGTAGGGACCTGTAGGGTTGTGTAAGTGCCCGCAGAAGTCGGTAGGAATCCGTGGGATTCTGTAAGGTTCCGGAGGGTTCTGCAGGGTTCCGTAGGGGCCCGTAGAGTTCCGTAGTGGCTGGTAAAGTTCCGTAGGGCCCTGTGGGGTTCTGTATGGACCTGTAGGGTTCCGTAGGGGCCTGCAGGGTTCCGTAAGTGCCCGCAGGTGTCTGTAGGGTTCCGTAGGGGTCTGTAGGGTTCCGTAGGCGCCTGCAGTGTTCTGTAGGAGCCCATAGGGTTTTAGTGAGGTTCCGTTGTGTTGCTAAGGGTCTTGTAGAGTGCTGTCGGGTCCTGGAGTATTCTGTAGGGTTCCAGAGGGACTGGTAGGGTTCCGTCGAAATCTGAAGGGTTCCCTAGGGGCCCGTAGAGTCCCGTAGGTTTCCGTAGGGGCCTGTAGGGTTGTGTAAGTGCCCGCAGGGGTTGGTAGGAGCTTGTAGGGTGCCATATGTTTCCGGAGGGTTGTGTAGGGTTCCGTAGGGGCCTGTGGTGTTCCCTAGGGGCCTGTAGAGTCTCGTACAGTTCCGTAGGGTCCTGTAGGTTTCCATAAGCGCCCGCAGAGGTCTGAAGTGGCCCGTACTGTTCCGTAAGGATCCATAGGGTTCCGTAGAGCTTCGTAGGTTCCCTAGAGGCCTCTGGAGTACCGCAGGAGCCAGTAGTGTTCCGTAGGGTCCTCTAGGGTTGAGTAAGTGCCCGCAGGAGTCTGTAGGAATCCGTGGGATTCTGTAAGGTTCTGGAGGGTTCTGCAGGGTTCCGTAGGGGCCCGTAGAGTTCCGTAGTGGCTGGTAAAGTTCCCTAGGGTCCTGTACCGTTCCGTAACTGCCTGCAAGGGTCTTTAGGCTTCCGTAGGGGCTGGTAGGGTTCCATAAAGTTCCGTGGGTTCCTGCAGAGTTCTGCAGGTGCCCGCAAGGGCCTGTAGGGGCCCACAGTGTTTCTGTCAGGTTCCGTAGAGTTCCGTAGGGACCATATTTTTCTGTAGTGGCTGGTAGTATTCTGTAGGGGTCTGTAGGGTTCCGTAGGCACCTGCAGTGTTCTGTAGGAGCCCATAGGGTTTTAGTGAGGTTCCGTTGTGTTGCTAAGGGTCTTGTAGAGTGCTGTCGGGTCCTGGAGTATTCTGTAGGGTTCCAGAGGGCCTCGTAGGGTTCCATCGAAATCTATAGGGTTCCCTAGGGGCCCATAGAGTCCCGTAGATTTCCGTAGGGACCTGTAGGGTTGTGTAAGTGCCCGCAGAAGTCGGTAGGAGTCTGTGGGATTCTGTAAGGTTCCGGAGGGTTCTGCAGGGTTCCGTAGGGACCCGTAGAGTTCCGTAGTGGCTGGTAAAGTTCCGTAGGGCCCTGTGGGGTTCTGTATGGACCTGTAGGGTTCCGTAGGGGCCTGCAGGGTTCCGTAAGTGCCCGCAGGTGTCTGTAGGGTTCCGTAGGGGTCTGTAGGGTTCCGTAGGCACCTGCAGTGTTCTGTAGGAGCCCATAGGGTTTTAGTGAGGTTCCGTTGTGTTGCTAAGGGTCTTGTAGAGTGCTGTCGGGTCCTGGAGTATTCTGTAGGGTTCCAGAGGGGCTGGTAGGGTTCCGTCGAAATCTGAAGGGTTCCCTAGGGGCCCGTAGAGTCCTGTAGATTTCCGTAGGGGCCTGTAGGGTTGTGTAAGTGCCCGCAGGGGTTGGTAGGAGCTTGTAGGGTGCCATATGTTTCCGGAGGGTTGTGTAGGGTTCCGTAGGGGCCTGTGGTGTTCCCTAGGGGCCTGTAGAGTCTCGTACAGTTCCGTAGGGTCCTGTAGGTTTCCATAAGCTCCCGCAGAGGTCTGAAGGGGCCCGTACTGTGCCGTAAGGATCCATAGGGTTCCGTAGAGCTTCGTAGGTTCCCTAGAGGCCTCTGGAGTACCGCAGGAGCCAGTAGTGTTCCGTAGGGTCCTCTAGGGTTGAGTAAGTGCCCGCAGGAGTCTGTAGGAATCCGTGGGATTCTGTAAGGTTCTGGAGCGTTCTGCAGGGTTCTGTAGGGGCCCGTAGAGTTCCGTAGTGGCTGGTAAAGTTCCGTAGGTCCCTGTGGGGTTCTGTATGGACCTGTAGGGTTCCGTAGGGGCCTGCAGGGTTCCGTAAGTGCCCGCAGGTGTCTGTAGGGTTCCGTAGGGGTCTGTAGGGTTCCGTAGGCACCTGCAGTGTTCTGTAGGAGCCCATAGGGTTTTAGTGAGGTTCCGTTGTGTTGCTAAGGGTCTTGTAGAGTGCTGTCGGGTCCTGGAGTATTCTGTAGGGTTCCAGAGGGCCTCATCGGGTTCCATCGAAATCTATAGGGTTCCCTAGGGGCCCATAGAGTCCCGTAGATTTCCGTAGGGACCTGTAGGGTTGTGTAAGTGCCCGCAGAAGTCTGTAGGAGTCTGTGGGATTCTGTAAGGTTCCGGAGGGTTCTGCAGGGTTCCGTAGGGACCCGTAGAGTTCCGTAGTGGCTGGTAAAGTTCCATAGGGCCCTGTGGGGTTCTGTATGGACCTGTAGGGTTCCGTAGGGGCCTGCAGGGTTCCGTAAGTGCCCGCAGGTGTCTGTAGGGTTCCGTAGGCACCTGCAGTGTTCTGTAGGAGCCCATAGGGTTTTAGTGAGGTTCCGTTGTGTTGCTAAGGGTCTTGTAGAGTGCTGTCGGGTCCTGGAGTATTCTGTAGGGTTCCAGAGGGGCTGGTAGGGTTCCGTCGAAATCTGAAGGGTTCCCTAGGGGCCCGTAGAGTCCCGTAGATTTCCGTAGGGGCCTGTAGGGTTGTGTAAGTGCCCGCAGGGGTTGGTAGGAGCTTGTAGGGTGCCATATGTTTCCGGAGGGTTCTGCAGGGTTCCGTAGGGACCCGTAGAGTTCCGTAGTGGCTGGTAAAGTTCCGTAGGGCCCTGTGGGGTTCTGTATGGACCTGTAGGGTTCCGTAGGGGCCTGCAGGGTTCCGTAAGTGCCCGCAGGTGTCTGTAGGGTTCCGTAGGGGTCTGTAGGGTTCCGTAGGCACCTGCAGTGTTCTGTAGGAGCCCATAGGGTTTTAGTGAGGTTCCGTTGTGTTGCTAAGGGTCTTGTAGAGTGCTGTCGGGTCCTGGAGTATTCTGTAGGGTTCCAGAGGGCCTCGTAGGGTTCCATCTAAATCTATAGGGTTCCCTAGGGGCCCATAGAGTCCCGTAGATTTCCGTAGGGACCTGTAGGGTTGTGTAAGTGCCCGCAGAAGTCTGTAGGAGTCTGTGGGATTCTGTAAGGTTCCGGAGGGTTCTGCAGGGTTCCGTAGGGACCCGTAGAGTTCCGTAGTGGCTGGTAAAGTTCCATAGGGCCCTGTGGGGTTCTGTATGGACCTGTAGGGTTCCGTAGGGGCCTGCAGGGTTCCGTAAGTGCCCGCAGGTGTCTGTAGGGTTCCGTAGGCACCTGCAGTGTTCTGTAGGAGCCCATAGGGTTTTAGTGAGGTTCCGTTGTGTTGCTAAGGGTCTTGTAGAGTGCTGTCGGGTCCTGGAGTATTCTGTAGGGTTCCAGAGGGGCTGGTAGGGTTCCGTCGAAATCTGAAGGGTTCCCTAGGGGCCCGTAGAGTCCCGTAGATTTCCGTAGGGGCCTGTAGGGTTGTGTAAGTGCCCGCAGGGGTTGGTAGGAGCTTGTAGGGTGCCATATGTTTCCGGAGGGTTGTGTAGGGTTCTGTAGGGGCCTGTGGTGTTCCCTAGGGGCCTGTAGAGTCTCGTAGAGTTCCGTAGGGTCCTGTAGGTTTCCATAAGCGCCCGCAGAGGTCTGAAGGGGCCCGTACTGTTCCGTAAGGATCCATAGGGTTCCGTAGAGCTTCGTAGGTTCCCTAGAGGCCTCTGGAGTACCGCAGGAGCCAGTAGTGTTCCGTAGGGTCCTCTAGGGTTGAGTAAGTGCCCGCAGGAGTCTGTAGGAATCCGTGGGATTCTGTAAGGTTCTGGAGGGTTCTGCAGGGTTCCGTAGGGACCCGTAGAGTTCCGTAGTGGCTGGTAAAGTTCCCTAGGGCCCTGTACCGTTCCGTAACTGCCTGCAAGGGTCTTTAGGCTTCCGTAGGGGCTGGTAGGGTTCCATAAAGTTCCGTGGGTTCCTGCAGAGTTGTGCAGGTGCCCGCAAGGGCCTGTAGGGGCCCACAGTGTTTCTGTCAGGTTCCGTAGAGTTCCGTAGGGACCATATTTTTCTGTAGTGGCTGGTAGTATTCTGTAGGGGTCTGTAGGGTTCCGTAGGCACCTGCAGTGTTCTGTAGGAGCCCATAGGGTTTTAGTGAGGTTCCGTTGTGTTGCTAAGGGTCTTGTAGAGTGCTGTCGGGTCCTGGAGTATTCTGTAGGGTTCCAGAGGGCCTCGTAGGGTTCCATCGAAATCTATAGGGTTCCCTAGGGGCCCATAGAGTCCCGTAGATTTCCGTAGGGACCTGTAGGGTTGTGTAAGTGCCCGCAGAAGTCGGTAGGAGTCTGTGGGATTCTGTAAGGTTCCGGAGGGTTCTGCAGGGTTCCGTAGGGACCCGTAGAGTTCCGTAGTGGCTGGTAACGTTCCGTAGGGCCCTGTGGGGTTCTGTATGGACCTGTAGGGTTCCGTAGGGGCCTGCAGGGTTCCGTAAGTGCCCGCAGGTGTCTGTAGGGTTCCGTAGGGGTCTGTAGGGTTCCGTAGGCACCTGCAGTGTTCTGTAGGAGCCCATAGGGTTTTAGTGAGGTTCCGTTGTGTTGCTAAGGGTCTTGTAGAGTGCTGTCGGGTCCTGGAGTATTCTGTAGGGTTCCAGAGGGCCTCGTAGGGTTCCATCGAAATCTATAGGGTTCCCTAGGGGCCCATAGAGTCCCGTAGATTTCCGTAGGGACCTGTAGGGTTGTGTAAGTGCCCGCAGAAGTCTGTAGGAGTCTGTGGGATTCTGTAAGGTTCCGGAGGGTTCTGCAGGGTTCCGTAGGGACCCGTAGAGTTCCGTAGTGGCTGGTAAAGTTCTGTAGGGCCCTGTGGGGTTCTGTATGGACCTGTAGGGTTCCGTAGGGGCCTGCAGGGTTCCGTAAGTGCCCGCAGGTGTCTGTAGGGTTCCGTAGGGGTCTGTAGGGTTCCGTAGGCACCTGCAGTGTTCTGTAGGAGCCCATAGGGTTTTAGTGAGGTTCCGTTGTGTTGCTAAGGGTCTTGTAGAGTGCTGTCGGGTCCTGGAGTATTCTGTAGGGTTCCAGAGGGCCTCGTAGGGTTCCATCGAAATCTATAGGGTTCCCTAGGGGCCCATAGAGTCCCGTAGATTTCCGTAGGGACCTGTAGGGTTGTGTAAGTGCCCGCAGAAGTCGGTAGGAATCCGTGGGATTCTGTAAGGTTCCGGAGGGTTCTGCAGGGTTCCGTAGGGGCCCGTAGAGTTCCGTAGTGGCTGGTAAAGTTCCGTAGGTCCCTGTGGGGTTCTGTATGGACCTGTAGGGTTCCGTAGGGGCCTGCAGGGTTCCGTAAGTGCCCGCAGGTGTCTGTAGGGTTCCGTAGGGGTCTGTAGGGTTCCGTAGGCGCCTGCAGTGTTCTGTAGGAGCCCATAGGGTTTTAGTGAGGTTCCGTTGTGTTGCTAAGGGTCTTGTAGAGTGCTGTCGGGTCCTGGAGTATTCTGTAGGGTTCCAGAGGGCCTCGTAGGGTTCCATCGAAATCTATAGGGTTCCCTAGGGGCCCATAGAGTCCTGTAGATTTCCGTAGGGACCTGTAGGGTTGTGTAAGTGCCCGCAGAAGTCTGTAGGAGTCTGTGGGATTCTGTAAGGTTCCGGAGGGTTCTGCAGGGTTCCGTAGGGACCCGTAGAGTTCCGTAGTGGCTGGTAAAGTTCCATAGGGCCCTGTGGGGTTCTGTATGGACCTGTAGGGTTCCGTAGGGGCCTGCAGGGTTCCGTAAGTGCCCGCAGGTGTCTGTAGGGTTCCGTAGGCACCTGCAGTGTTCTGTAGGAGCCCATAGGGTTTTAGTGAGGTTCCGTTGTGTTGCTAAGGGTCTTGTAGAGTGCTGTCGGGTCCTGGAGTATTCTGTAGGGTTCCAGAGGGGCTGGTAGGGTTCCGTCGAAATCTGAAGGGTTCCCTAGGGGCCCGTAGAGTCCCGTAGATTTCCGTAGGGGCCTGTAGGGTTGTGTAAGTGCCCGCAGGGGTTGGTAGGAGCTTGTAGGGTGCCATATGTTTCCGGAGGGTTGTGTAGGGTTCCGTAGGGGCCTGTGGTGTTCCCTAGGGGCCTGTAGAGTCTCGTACAGTTCCGTAGGGTCCTGTAGGTTTCCATAAGCGCCCGCAGAGGTCTGAAGGGGCCCGTACTGTTCCGTAAGGATCCATAGGGTTCCGTAGAGCTTCGTAGGTTCCCTAGAGGCCTCTGGAGTACCGCAGGAGCCAGTAGTGTTCCGTAGGGTCCTCTAGGGTTGAGTAAGTGCCCGCAGGAGTCTGTAGGAATCCGTGGGATTCTGTAAGGTTCTGGAGGGTTCTGCAGGGTTCCGTAGGGACCCGTAGAGTTCCGTAGTGGCTGGTAAAGTTCCGTAGGTCCCTGTGGGGTTCTGTATGGACCTGTAGGGTTCCGTAGGGGCCTGCAGGGTTCCGTAAGTGCCCGCAGGTGTCTGTAGGGGTCTGTAGGGTTCCGTAGGCACCTGCAGTGTTCTGTAGGAGCCCATAGGGTTTTAGTGAGGTTCCGTTGTGTTGCTAAGGGTCTTGTAGAGTGCTGTCGGGTCCTGGAGTATTCTGTAGGGTTCCAGAGGGCCTCGTAGGGTTCCATCGAAATCTATAGGGTTCCCTAGGGGCCCATAGAGTCCCGTAGATTTCCGTAGGGACCTGTAGGGTTGTGTAAGTGCCCGCAGAAGTCTGTAGGAGTCTGTGGGATTCTGTAAGGTTCCGGAGGGTTCTGCAGGGTTCCGTAGGGACCCGTAGAGTTCCGTAGTGGCTGGTAAAGTTCCGTAGGGCCCTGTGGGGTTCTGTATGGACCTGTAGGGTTCCGTAGGGGCCTGCAGGGTTCCGTAAGTGCCCGCAGGTGTCTGTAGGGTTCCGTAGGGGTCTGTAGGGTTCCGTAGGCACCTGCAGTGTTCTGTAGGAGCCCATAGGGTTTTAGTGAGGTTCCGTTGTGTTGCTAAGGGTCTTGCAGAGTGCTGTCGGGTCCTGGAGTGTTCTCTAGGGTTCCAGAGGGGCTGGTAGGGTTCCGTCGAAATCTGAAGGGTTCCCTAGGGGCCCGTAGAGTCCCGTAGATTTCCGTAGGGGCCTGTAGGGTTGTGTAAGTGCCCGCAGGGGTTGGTAGGAGCTTGTAGGGTGCCATATGTTTCCGGAGGGTTGTGTAGGGTTCCGTAGGGGCCTGTGGTGTTCCCTAGGGGCCTGTAGAGTCTCGTACAGTTCCGTAGGGTCCTGTAGGTTTCCATAAGCTCCCGCAGAGGTCTGAAGGGGCCCGTACTGTGCCGTAAGGATCCATAGGGTTCCGTAGAGCTTCGTAGGTTCCCTAGAGGCCTCTGGAGTACCGCAGGAGCCAGTAGTGTTCCGTAGGGTCCTCTAGGGTTGAGTAAGTGCCCGCAGGAGTCTGTAGGAATCCGTGGGATTCTGTAAGGTTCTGGAGGGTTCTGCAGGGTTCCGTAGGGGCCCGTAGAGTTCCATAGTGGCTGGTAAAGTTCCCTAGGGCCCTGTACCGTTCCGTAACTGCCTGCAAGGGTCTTTAGGCTTCCGTAGGGGCTGGTAGGGTTCCATAAAGTTCCGTGGGTTCCTGCAGAGTTCTGCAAGTGCCCGCAAGGGCCTGTAGGGGCCCACAGTGTTTCTGCCAGGTTCCGTAGAGTTCCGTAGGGACCATATTTTTCTGTAGTGGCTGGTAGTATTCTGTAGGGGTCTGTAGGGTTCCGTAGGCGCCTGCAGTGTTCTGTAGGAGCCCATAGGGTTTTAGTGAGGTTCCGTTGTGTTGCTAAGGGTCTTGTAGAGTGCTGTCGGGTCCTGGAGTATTCTGTAGGGTTCCAGAGGGGCCTCGTAGGGTTCCATCGAAATCTATAGGGTTCCCTAGGGGCCCATAGAGTCCCGTAGATTTCCGTAGGGACCTGTAGGGTTGTGTAAGTGCCCGCAGAAGTCGGTAGGAGTCTGTGGGATTCTGTAAGGTTCCGGAGAGTTCTGCAGGGTTCCGTAGGGACCCGTAGAGTTCCGTAGTGGCTGGTAAAGTTCCGTAGGTCCCTGTGGGGTTCTGTATGGACCTGTAGGGTTCCGTAGGGGCCTGCAGGGTTCCGTAAGTGCCCGCAGGTGTCTGTAGGGTTCCGTAGGGGTCTGTAGGGTTCCGTAGGCACCTGCAGTGTTCTGTAGGAGCCCATAGGGTTTTAGTGAGGTTCCGTTGTGTTGCTAAGGGTCTTGTAGAGTGCTGTCGGGTCCTGGAGTATTCTGTAGGGTTCCAGAGGGGCTGGTAGGGTTCCGTCGAAATCTGAAGGGTTCCCTAGGGGCCCGTAGAGTCCCGTAGATTTCCGTAGGGGCCTGTAGGGTTGTGTAAGTGCCCGCAGGGGTTGGTAGGAGCTTGTAGGGTGCCATATGTTTCCGGAGGGTTGTGTAGGGTTCCGTAGGGGCCTGTGGTGTTCCCTAGGGGCCTGTAGAGTCTCGTACAGTTCCGTAGGGTCCTGTAGGTTTCCATAAGCTCCCGCAGAGGTCTGAAGGGGCCCGTACTGTGCGGTAAGGATCCATAGGGTTCCGTAGAGCTTCGTAGGTTCCCTAGAGGCCTCTGGAGTACCGCAGGAGCCAGTAGTGTTCCGTAGGGTCCTCTAGGGTTGAGTAAGTGCCCGCAGGAGTCTGTAGGAATCCGTGGGATTCTGTAAGGTTCTGGAGGGTTCTGCAGGGTTCTGTAGGGGCCCGTAGAGTTCCGTAGTGGCTGGTAAAGTTCCGTAGGTCCCTGTGGGGTTCTGTATGGACCTGTAGGGTTCCGTAGGGGCCTGCAGGGTTCCGTAAGTGCCCGCAGGTGTCTGTAGGGTTCCGTAGGGGTCTGTAGGGTTCCGTAGGCACCTGCAGTGTTCTGTAGGAGCCCATAGGGTTTTAGTGAGGTTCCGTTGTGTTGCTAAGGGTCTTGCAGAGTGCTGTCGGGTCCTGGAGTGTTCTGTAGGGTTCCAGAGGGCCTCGTAGGGTTCCATCGAAATCTATAGGGTTCCCTAGGGGCCCATAGAGTCCCGTAGATTTCCGTAGGGACCTGTAGGGTTGTGTAAGTGCCCGCAGAAGTCGGTAGGAGTCTGTGGGATTCTGTAAGGTTCCGGAGGGTTCTGCAGGGTTCCGTAGGGACCCGTAGAGTTCCGTAGTGGCTGGTAAAGTTCCGTAGGTCCCTGTGGAGTACTGTATGGACCTGTAGGGTTCCGTAGGGGTCTGTAGGGTTCCGTAGGCACCTGCAGTGTTCTGTAGGAGCCCATAGGGTTTTAGTGAGGTTCCGTTGTGTTGCTAAGGGTCTTGTAGAGTGCTGTCGGGTCCTGGAGTATTCTGTAGGGTTCCAGAGGGGCTGGTAGGGTTCCGTCGAAATCTGAAGGGTTCCCTAGGGGCCCGTAGAGTCCCGTAGATTTCCGTAGGGGCCTGTAGGGTTGTGTAAGTGCCCGCAGGGGTTGGTAGGAGCTTGTAGGGTGCCATATGTTTCCGGAGGGTTGTGTAGGGTTCCGTAGGGGCCTGTGGTGTTCCCTAGGGGCCTGTAGAGTCTCGTACAGTTCCGTAGGGTCCTGTAGGTTTCCATAAGCTCCCGCAGAGGTCTGAAGGGGCCCGTACTGTGTGGTAAGGATCCATAGGGTTCCGTAGAGCTTCGTAGGTTCCCTAGAGGCCTCTGGAGTACCGCAGGAGCCAGTAGTGTTCCGTAGGGTCCTCTAGGGTTGAGTAAGTGCCTGCAGGAGTCTGTAGGAATCCGTGGGATTCTGTAAGGTTCTGGAGGGTTCTGCAGGGTTCTGTAGGGGCCCGTAGAGTTCCGTAGTGGCTGGTAAAGTTCCGTAGGTCCCTGTGGGGTTCTGTATGGACCTGTAGGGTTCCGTAGGGGCCTGCAGGGTTCCGTAAGTGCCCGCAGGTGTCTGTAGGGTTCCGTAGGGGTCTGTAGGGTTCTGTAGGCACCTGCAGTGTTCTGTAGGAGCCCATAGGGTTTTAGTGAGGTTCCGTTGTGTTGCTAAGGGTCTTGCAGAGTGCTGTCGGGTCCTGGAGTGTTCTGTAGGGTTCCAGAGGGCCTCGTAGGGTTCCATCGAAATCTATAGGGTTCCCTAGGGGCCCATAGAGTCCCGTAGATTTCCGTAGGGACCTGTAGGGTTGTGTAAGTGCCCGCAGAAGTCGGTAGGAGTCTGTGGGATTCTGTAAGGTTCCGGAGGGTTCTGCAGGGTTCCGTAGGGACCCGTAGAGTTCCGTAGTGGCTGGTAAAGTTCCGTAGGTCCCTGTGGAGTACTGTATGGACCTGTAGGGTTCCGTAGGGGTCTGTAGGGTTCCGTAGGCACCTGCAGTGTTCTGTAGGAGCCCATAGGGTTTTAGTGAGGTTCCGTTGTGTTGCTAAGGGTCTTGTAGAGTGCTGTCGGGTCCTGGAGTATTCTGTAGGGTTCCAGAGGGGCTGGTAGGGTTCCGTCGAAATCTGAAGGGTTCCCTAGGGGCCCGTAGAGTCCCGTAGATTTCCGTAGGGGCCTGTAGGGTTGTGTAAGTGCCCGCAGGGGTTGGTAGGAGCTTGTAGGGTGCCATATGTTTCCGGAGGGTTGTGTAGGGTTCCGTAGGGGCCTGTGGTGTTCCCTAGGGGCCTGTAGAGTCTCGTACAGTTCCGTAGGGTCCTGTAGGTTTCCATAAGCGCCCGCAGAGGTCTGTAGGGTTCCGTACTGTTCCGTAAGGATTAATAGGGTTCCGTAGAGCTTCGTAGGTTCCCTAGAGGCCTCTGGAGTACCGCAGGAGCCAGTAGTGTTCCGTAGGGTCCTCTAGGGTTGAGTAAGTGCCTGCAGGAGTCTGTAGGAATCCGTGGGATTCTGTAAGGTTCTGGAGGGTTCTGCAGGGTTCCGTAGGGGCCCGTAGAGTTCCATAGTGGCTGGTAAAGTTCCCTAGGGCCCTGTACCGTTCCGTAACTGCCTGCAAGGGTCTTTAGGCTTCCGTAGGGGCTGGTAGGGTTCCATAAAGTTCCGTGGGTTCCTGCAGAGTTCTGCAAGTGCCCGCAAGGGCCTGTAGGGGCCCACAGTGTTTCTGCCAGGTTCCGTAGAGTTCCGTAGGGACCATATTTTTCTGTAGTGGCTGGTAGTATTCTGTAGGGGTCTGTAGGGTTCCGTAGGCGCCTGCAGTGTTCTGTAGGAGCCCATAGGGTTTTAGTGAGGTTCCGTTGTGTTGCT
The DNA here is from genome assembly GCF_964106895.1 of Numenius arquata. Taxonomy (NCBI): domain Eukaryota; kingdom Metazoa; phylum Chordata; class Aves; order Charadriiformes; family Scolopacidae; genus Numenius; species Numenius arquata. The sequence continues at coordinate 15,003 of NW_027414390.1, forward strand.
AAGGGTCTTGTAGAGTGCTGTCGGGTCCTGGAGTATTCTGTAGGGTTCCAGAGGGCCTCGTAGGGTTCCATCGAAATCTATAGGGTTCCCTAGGGGCCCATAGAGTCCCGTAGATTTCCGTAGGGACCTGTAGGGTTGTGTAAGTGCCCGCAGAAGTCTGTAGGAGTCTGTGGGATTCTGTAAGGTTCCGGAGAGTTCTGCAGGGTTCCGTAGGGACCCGTAGAGTTCCGTAGTGGCTGGTAAAGTTCCGTAGGGCCCTGTGGGGTTCTGTATGGACCTGTAGGGTTCCGTAGGGGCCTGCAGGGTTCCGTAAGTGCCCGCAGGTGTCTGTAGGGTTCCGTAGGGGTCTGTAGGGTTCCGTAGGCACCTGCAGTGTTCTGTAGGAGCCCATAGGGTTTTAGTGAGGTTCCGTTGTGTTGCTAAGGGTCTTGTAGAGTGCTGTCGGGTCCTGGAGTATTCTGTAGGGTTCCAGAGGGGCTGGTAGGGTTCCGTCGAAATCTGAAGGGTTCCCTAGGGGCCCGTAGAGTCCCGTAGATTTCCGTAGGGGCCTGTAGGGTTGTGTAAGTGCCCGCAGGGGTTGGTAGGAGCTTGTAGGGTGCCATATGTTTCCGGAGGGTTGTGTAGGGTTCCGTAGGGGCCTGTGGTGTTCCCTAGGGGCCTGTAGAGTCTCGTACAGTTCCGTAGGGTCCTGTAGGTTTCCATAAGCGCCCGCAGAGGTCTGAAGGGGCCCGTACTGTTCCGTAAGGATCCATAGGGTTCCGTAGAGCTTCGTAGGTTCCCTAGAGGCCTCTGGAGTACCGCAGGAGCCAGTAGTGTTCCGTAGGGTCCTCTAGGGTTGAGTAAGTGCCTGCAGGAGTCTGTAGGAATCCGTGGGATTCTGTAAGGTTCTGGAGGGTTCTGCAGGGTTCTGTAGGGGCCCGTAGAGTTCCGTAGTGGCTGGTAAAGTTCCGTAGGTCCCTGTGGGGTTCTGTATGGACCTGTAGGGTTCCGTAGGGGCCTGCAGGGTTCCGTAAGTGCCCGCAGGTGTCTGTAGGGTTCCGTAGAGGTCTGTAGGGTTCCGTAGGCACCTGCAGTGTTCTGTAGGAGCCCATAGGGTTTTAGTGAGGTTCCGTTGTGTTGCTAAGGGTCTTGTAGAGTGCTGTCGGGTCCTGGAGTGTTCTGTAGGGTTCCAGAGGGCCTCGTAGGGTTCCATCGAAATCTATAGGGTTCCCTAGGGGCCCATAGAGTCCTGTAGATTTCCGTAGGGACCTGTAGGGTTGTGTAAGTGCCCGCAGAAGTCTGTAGGAGTCTGTGGGATTCTGTAAGGTTCCGGAGGGTTCTGCAGGTTTCCGTAGGGACGCGTAGAGTTCCGTAGTGGCTGGTAAAGTTCCGTAGGGCCCTGTGGGGTTCTGTATGGACCTGTAGGGTTCCGTAGGGGCCTGCAGGGTTCCGTAAGTGCCCGCAGGTGTCTGTAGGGTTCCGTAGGGGTCTGTAGGGTTCCGTAGGCACCTGCAGTGTTCTGTAGGAGCCCATAGGGTTTTAGTGAGGTTCCGTTGTGTTGCTAAGGGTCTTGTAGAGTGCTGTCGGGTCCTGGAGTATTCTGTAGGGTTCCAGAAGGGCTGGTAGGGTTCCGTCGAAATCTGAAGGGTTCCCTAGGGGCCCGTAGAGTCCCGTAGATTTCCGTAGGGGCCTGTAGGGTTGTGTAAGTGCCCGCAGGGGTTGGTAGGAGCTTGTAGGGTGCCATATGTTTCCGGAGGGTTGTGTAGGGTTCCGTAGGGGCCTGTGGTGTTCCCTAGGGGCCTGTAGAGTCTCGTACAGTTCCGTAGGGTCCTGTAGGTTTCCATAAGCGCCCGCAGAGGTCTGAAGGGGCCCGTACTGTGCCGTAAGGATCCATAGGGTTCCGTAGAGCTTCGTAGGTTCCCTAGAGGCCTCTGGAGTACCGCAGGAGCCAGTAGTGTTCCGTAGGGTCCTCTAGGGTTGAGTAAGTGCCTGCAGGAGTCTGTAGGAATCCGTGGGATTCTGTAAGGTTCTGGAGGGTTCTGCAGGGTTCCGTAGGGGCCCGTAGAGTTCCATAGTGGCTGGTAAAGTTCCCTAGGGCCCTGTACCGTTCCGTAACTGCCTGCAAGGGTCTTTAGGCTTCCGTAGGGGCTGGTAGGGTTCCATAAAGTTCCGTGGGTTCCTGCAGAGTTCTGCAAGTGCCCGCAAGGGCCTGTAGGGGCCCACAGTGTTTCTGCCAGGTTCCGTAGAGTTCCGTAGGGGCCATATTTTACTGTAGTGGCTGGTAGTATTCTGTAGGGGTCTGTAGGGTTCCGTAGGCGCCTGCAGTGTTCTGTAGGAGCCCATAGGGTTTTAGTGAGGTTCCGTTGTGTTGCTAAGGGTCTTGTAGAGTGCTGTCGGGTCCTGGAGTATTCTGTAGGGTTCCAGAGGGCCTCGTAGGGTTCCATCGAAATCTATAGGGTTCCCTAGGGGCCCATAGAGTCCCGTAGATTTCCGTAGGGACCTGTAGGGTTGTGTAAGTGCCCGCAGAAGTCGGTAGGAGTCTGTGGGATTCTGTAAGGTTCCGGAGGGTTCTGCAGGGTTCCGTAGGGACCCGTAGAGTTCCGTAGTGGCTGGTAAAGTTCCGTAGGGCCCTGTGGGGTTCTGTATGGACCTGTAGGGTTCCGTAGGGGCCTGCAGGGTTCCGTAAGTGCCCGCAGGTGTCTGTAGGGTTCCGTAGGGGTCTGTAGGGTTCCGTAGGCACCTGCAGTGTTCTGTAGGAGCCCATAGGGTTTTAGTGAGGTTCCGTTGTGTTGCTAAGGGTCTTGTAGAGTGCTGTCGGGTCCTGGAGTATTCTGTAGGGTTCCAGAGGGGCTGGTAGGGTTCCGTCGAAATCTGAAGGGTTCCCTAGGGGCCCGTAGAGTCCCGTAGATTTCCGTAGGGGCCTGTAGGGTTGTGTAAGTGCCCGCAGGGGTTGGTAGGAGCTTGTAGGGTGCCATATGTTTCCGGAGGGTTGTGTAGGGTTCCGTAGGGGCCTGTGGTGTTCCCTAGGGGCCTGTAGAGTCTCGTACAGTTCCGTAGGGTCCTGTAGGTTTCCATAAGCGCCCGCAGAGGTCTGAAGGGGCCCGTACTGTGCCGTAAGGATCCATAGGGTTCCGTAGAGCTTCGTAGGTTCCCTAGAGGCCTCTGGAGTACCGCAGGAGCCAGTAGTGTTCCGTAGGGTCCTCTAGGGTTGAGTAAGTGCCCGCAGAAGTCTGTAGGAATCCGTGGGATTCTGTAAGGTTCTGGAGGGTTCTACAGGGATCTGTAGGGGCCCGTAGAGTTCCGTAGTGGCTGGTAAAGTTCCGTAGGTCCCTGTGGGGTTCTGTATGGACCTGTAGGGTTCCGTAGGGGCCTGCAGGGTTCCGTAAGTGCCCGCAGGTGTCTGTAGGGTTCCGTAGGCACCTGCAGTGTTCTGTAGGAGCCCATAGGGTTTTAGTGAGGTTCCGTTGTGTCGCTAAGGGTCTTGTAGAGTGCTGTCGGGTCCTGGAGTATTCTGTAGGGTCAAGAGGGGCTGGTAGGGTTCCGTCGAAATCTGAAGGGTTCCCTAGGGGCCCGTAGAGTCCCGTAGATTTCCGTAGGGGCCTGTAGGGTTGTGTAAGTGCCCGCAGGGGTTGGTAGGAGCTTGTAGGGTGCCATATGTTTCCGGAGGGTTGTGTAGGGTTCCGTAGGGGCCTGTGGTGTTCCCTAGGGGCCTGTAGAGTCTCGTACAGTTCTGTAGGGTCCTGTAGGTTTCCATAAGCGCCCGCAGAGGTCTGAAGGGGCCCGTACTGTTCCGTAAGGATCCATAGGGTTCCGTAGAGCTTCGTAGGTTCCCTAGAGGCCTCTGGAGTACCGCAGGAGCCAGTAGTGTTCCGTAGGGTCCTCTAGGGTTGAGTAAGTGCCTGCAGGAGTCTGTAGGAATCCGTGGGATTCTGTAAGGTTCTGGAGGGTTCTGCAGGGTTCCGTAGGGGCCCGTAGAGTTCCATAGTGGCTGGTAAAGTTCCCTAGGGCCCTGTACCGTTCCGTAACTGCCTGCAAGGGTCTTTAGGCTTCCGTAGGGGCTGGTAGGGTTCCATAAAGTTCCGTGGGTTCCTGCAGAGTTCTGCAAGTGCCCGCAAGGGCCTGTAGGGGCCCACAGTGTTTCTGCCAGGTTCCGTAGAGTTCCGTAGGGACCATATTTTTCTGTAGTGGCTGGTAGTATTCTGTAGGGGTCTGTAGGGTTCCGTAGGCGCCTGCAGTGTTCTGTAGGAGCCCATAGGGTTTTAGTGAGGTTCCGTTGTGTTGCTAAGGGTCTTGTAGAGTGCTGTCGGGTCCTGGAGTATTCTGTAGGGTTCCAGAGGGCCTCGTAGGGTTCCATCGAAATCTATAGGGTTCCCTAGGGGCCCATAGAGTCCCGTAGATTTCCGTAGGGACCTGTAGGGTTGTGTAAGTGCCCGCAGAAGTCGGTAGGAGTCTGTGGGATTCTGTAAGGTTCCAGAGAGTTCTGCAGGGTTCCGTAGGGACGCGTAGAGTTCCGTAGTGGCTGGTAAAGTTCCGTAGGTCCCTGTGGGGTTCTGTATGGACCTGTAGGGTTCCGTAGGGGCCTGCAGGGTTCCGTAAGTGCCCGCAGGTGTCTGTAGGGTTCCGTAGGGGTCTGTAGGGTTCCGTAGGCACCTGCAGTGTTCTGTAGGAGCCCATAGGGTTTTAGTGAGGTTCCGTTGTGTTGCTAAGGGTCTTGTAGAGTGCTGTCGGGTCCTGGAGTATTCTGTAGGGTTCCAGAGGGCCTCGTAGGGTTCCATCGAAATCTATAGGGTTCCCTAGGGGCCCATAGAGTCCCGTAGATTTCCGTAGGGACCTGTAGGGTTGTGTAAGTGCCCGCAGAAGTCTGTAGGAGTCTGTGGGATTCTGTAAGGTTCCGGAGGGTTCTGCAGGGTTCCGTAGGGACCCGTAGAGTTCCGTAGTGGCTGGTAACGTTCCGTAGGTCCCTGTGGGGTTCTGTATGGACCTGTAGGGTTCCGTAGGGGCCTGCAGGGTTCCGTAAGTGCCCGCAGGTGTCTGTAGGGTTCCGTAGGGGTCTGTAGGGTTCCGTAGGCACCTGCAGTGTTCTGTAGGAGCCCATAGGGTTTTAGTGAGGTTCCGTTGTGTTGCTAAGGGTCTTGTAGAGTGCTGTCGGGTCCTGGAGTATTCTGTAGGGTTCCAGAGGGGCTGGTAGGGTTCCGTCGAAATCTGAAGGGTTCCCTAGGGGCCCGTAGAGTCCCGTAGATTTCCGTAGGGGCCTGTAGGGTTGTGTAAGTGCCCGCAGGGGTTGGTAGGAGCTTGTAGGGTGCCATATGTTTCCGGAGGGTTGTGTAGGGTTCCGTAGGGGCCTGTGGTGTTCCCTAGGGGCCTGTAGAGTCTCGTACAGTTCCGTAGGGTCCTGTAGGTTTCCATAAGCGCCCGCAGAGGTCTGAAGGGGCCCGTACTGTTCCGTAAGGATCCATAGGGTTCCGTAGAGCTTCGTAGGTTCCCTAGAGGCCTCTGGAGTACCGCAGGAGCCAGTAGTGTTCCGTAGGGTCCTCTAGGGTTGAGTAAGTGCCTGCAGGAGTCTGTAGGAATCCGTGGGATTCTGTAAGGTTCTGGAGGATTCTGCAGGGTTCCGTAGGGGCCCGTAGAGTTCCATAGTGGCTGGTAAAGTTCCCTAGGGCCCTGTACCGTTCCGTAACTGCCTGCAAGGGTCTTTAGGCTTCCGTAGGGGCTGGTAGGGTTCCATAAAGTTCCGTGGGTTCCTGCAGAGTTCTGCAAGTGCCCGCAAGGGCCTGTAGGGGCCCACAGTGTTTCTGCCAGGTTCCGTAGAGTTCCGTAGGGGCCATATTTTTCTGTAGTGGCTGGTAGTATTCTGTAGGGGTCTGTAGGGTTCCGTAGGCGCCTGCAGTGTTCTGTAGGAGCCCATAGGGTTTTAGTGAGGTTCCGTTGTGTTGCTAAGGGTCTTGTAGAGTGCTGTCGGGTCCTGGAGTATTCTGTAGGGTTCCAGAGGGCCTCGTAGGGTTCCATCGAAATCTATAGGGTTCCCTAGGGGCCCATAGAGTCCCGTAGATTTCCGTAGGGACCTGTAGGGTTGTGTAAGTGCCCGCAGAAGTCGGTAGGAGTCTGTGGGATTCTGTAAGGTTCCGGAGAGTTCTGCAGGGTTCCGTAGGGACCCGTAGAGTTCCGTAGTGGCTGGTAAAGTTCCGTAGGGCCCTGTGGGGTTCTGTATGGACCTGTAGGGTTCCGTAGGGGCCTGCAGGGTTCCGTAAGTGCCCGCAGGTGTCTGTAGGGTTCCGTAGGGGTCTGTAGGGTTCCGTAGGCACCTGCAGTGTTCTGTAGGAGCCCATAGGGTTTTAGTGAGGTTCCGTTGTGTTGCTAAGGGTCTTGTAGAGTGCTGTCGGGTCCTGGAGTATTCTGTAGGGTTCCAGAGGGGCTGGTAGGGTTCCGTCGAAATCTGAAGGGTTCCCTAGGGGCCCGTAGAGTCCCGTGGATTTCCGTAGGGGCCTGTAGGGTTGTGTAAGTGCCCGCAGGGGTTGGTAGGAGCTTGTAGGGTGCCATATGTTTCCGGAGGGTTGTGTAGGGTTCCGTAGGGGCCTGTGGTGTTCCCTAGGGGCCTGTAGAGTCTCGTACAGTTCCGTAGGGTCCTGTAGGTTTCCATAAGCGCCCGCAGAGGTCTGAAGGGGCCCGTACTGTTCCGTAAGGATTCATAGGGTTCCGTAGAGCTTCGTAGGTTCCCTAGAGGCCTCTGGAGTACCGCAGGAGCCAGTAGTGTTCCGTAGGGTCCTCTAGGGTTGAGTAAGTGCCTGCAGGAGTCTGTAGGAATCCGTGGGATTCTGTAAGGTTCTGGAGGGTTCTGCAGGGTTCCGTAGGGGCCCGTAGAGTTCCATAGTGGCTGGTAAAGTTCCCTAGGGCCCTGTACCGTTCCGTAACTGCCTGCAAGGGTCTTTAGGCTTCCGTAGGGGCTGGTAGGGTTCCATAAAGTTCCGTGGGTTCCTGCAGAGTTCTGCAAGTGCCCGCAAGGGCCTGTAGGGGCCCACAGTGTTTCTGCCAGGTTCCGTAGAGTTCCGTAGGGGCCATATTTTTCTGTAGTGGCTGGTAGTATTCTGTAGGGGTCTGTAGGGTTCCGTAGGCGCCTGCAGTGTTCTGTAGGAGCCCATAGGGTTTTAGTGAGGTTCCGTTGTGTTGCTAAGGGTCTTGTAGAGTGCTGTCGGGTCCTGGAGTATTCTGTAGGGTTCCAGAGGGCCTCGTAGGGTTCCATCGAAATCTATAGGGTTCCCTAGGGGCCCATAGAGTCCCGTAGATTTCCGTAGGGACCTGTAGGGTTGTGTAAGTGCCCGCAGAAGTCTGTAGGAGTCTGTGGGATTCTGTAAGGTTCCGGAGAGTTCTGCAGGGTTCCGTAGGGACCCGTAGAGTTCCGTAGTGGCTGGTAAAGTTCCGTAGGGCCCTGTGGGGTTCTGTATGGACCTGTAGGGTTCCGTAGGGGCCTGCAGGGTTCCGTAAGTGCCCGCAGGTGTCTGTAGGGTTCCGTAGGGGTCTGTAGGGTTCCGTAGGCACCTGCAGTGTTCTGTAGGAGCCCATAGGGTTTTAGTGAGGTTCCGTTGTGTTGCTAAGGGTCTTGTAGAGTGCTGTCGGGTCCTGGAGTATTCTGTAGGGTTCCAGAGGGGCTGGTAGGGTTCCGTCGAAATCTGAAGGGTTCCCTAGGGGCCCGTAGAGTCCCGTAGATTTCCGTAGGGGCCTGTAGGGTTGTGTAAGTGCCCGCAGGGGTTGGTAGGAGCTTGTAGGGTGCCATATGTTTCCGGAGGGTTGTGTAGGGTTCCGTAGGGGCCTGTGGTGTTCCCTAGGGGCCTGTAGAGTCTCGTACAGTTCCGTAGGGTCCTGTAGGTTTCCATAAGCGCCCGCAGAGGTCTGAAGGGGCCCGTACTGTTCCGTAAGGATCCATAGGGTTCCGTAGAGCTTCATAGGTTCCCTAGAGGCCTCTGGAGTACCGCAGGAGCCAGTAGTGTTCCGTAGGGTCCTCTAGGGTTGAGTAAGTGCCTGCAGGAGTCTGTAGGAATCCGTGGGATTCTGTAAGGTTCTGGAGGGTTCTGCAGGGTTCCGTAGGGGCCCGTAGAGTTCCGTAGTGGCTGGTAAAGTTCCGTAGGTCCCTGTGGGGTTCTGTATGGACCTGTAGGGTTCCGTAGGGGCCTGCAGGGTTCCGTAAGTGCCCGCAGGTGTCTGTAGGGTTCCGTAGGGGTCTGTAGGGTTCCGTAGGCACCTGTAGTGTTCTGTAGGAGCCCATAGGGTTTTAGTGAGGTTCCGTTGTGTTGCTAAGGGTCTTGTAGAGTGCTGTCGGGTCCTGGAGTATTCTGTAGGGTTCCAGAGGGCCTCGTAGGGTTCCATCGAAATCTATAGGGTTCCCTAGGGGCCCATAGAGTCCCGTAGATTTCACTAGGGACCTGTAGGGTTGTGTAAGTGCCCGCAGAAGTCGGTAGGAGTCTGTGGGATTCTGTAAGGTTCCGGAGGGTTCTGCAGGGTTCCGTAGGGACCCGTAGAGTTCCGTAGTGGCTGGTAACGTTCCATAGGGCCCTGTGGGGTTCTGTATGGACCTGTAGGGTTCCGTAGGGGCCTGCAGGGTTCCGTAAGTGCCCGCAGGTGTCTGTAGGGTTCCGTAGGGGTCTGTAGGGTTCCGTAGGCACCTTCAGTGTTCTGTAGGAGCCCATAGGGTTTTAGTGAGGTTCCGTTGTGTTGCTAAGGGTCTTGTAGAGTGCTGTCGGGTCCTGGAGTATTCTGTAGGGTTCCAGAGGGGCTGGTAGGGTTCCGTCGAAATCTGAAGGGTTCCCTAGGGGCCCGTAGAGTCCCGTAGATTTCCGTAGGGGCCTGTAGGGTTGTGTAAGTGCCCGCAGGGGTTGGTAGGAGCTTGTAGGGTGCCATATGTTTCCGGAGGGTTGTGTAGGGTTCCGTAGGGGCCTGTGGTGTTCCCTAGGGGCCTGTAGAGTCTCGTAGAGTTCCGTAGGGTCCTGTAGGTTTCCATAAGCGCCCGCAGAGGTCTGAAGGGGCCCGTACTGTTCCGTAAGGATCCATGGGGTTCCGTAGAGCTTCGTAGGTTCCCTAGAGGCCTCTGGAGTACCGCAGGAGCCAGTAGTGTTCCGTAGGGTCCTCTAGGGTTGAGTAAGTGCCCGCAGGAGTCTGTAGGAATCCGTGGGATTCTGTAAGGTTCCAGAGGGTTCTGCAGGGTTCCGTAGGGGCCCGTAGAGTTCCGCAGTGGCTGGTAAAGTTCCGTAGGTCCCTGTGGGATTCTGTATGGACCTGTAGGGTTCCGTAGGGGCCTGCAGGGTTCCGTAAGTGCCCGCAGGTGTCTGTAGGGTTCCGTAGGGGTCTGTAGGGTTCCGTAGGCACCTGCAGTGTTCTGTAGGAGCCCATAGGGTTTTAGTGAGGTTCCGTTGTGTTGCTAAGGGTCTTGTAGAGTGCTGTCGGGTCCTGGAGTATTCTGTAGGGTTCCAGAGGGGCTGGTAGGGTTCCGTCGAAATCTGAAGGGTTCCCTAGGGGCCCGTAGAGTCCCGTAGATTTCCGTAGGGGCCTGTAGGGTTGTGTAAGTGCCCGCAGGGGTTGGTAGGAGCTTGTAGGGTGCCATATGTTTCCGGAGGGTTGTGTAGGGTTCCGTAGGGGCCTGTGGTGTTCCCTAGGGGCCTGTAGAGTCTCGTACAGTTCCGTAGGGTCCTGTAGGTTTCCATAAGCGCCCGCAGAGGTCTGAAGGGGCCCGTACTGTTCCGTAAGGATCCATAGGGTTCCGTAGAGCTTCGTAGGTTCCCTAGAGGCCTCTGGAGTACCGCAGGATCCAGTAGTGTTCCGTAGGGTCCTCTAGGGTTGAGTAAGTGCCCGCAGCAGTCTGTAGGAATCCGTGGGATTCTGTAAGGTTCCGGAGGGTTCTGCAGGGTTCTGTAGGGGCCCGTAGAGTTCCGTAGTGGCTGGTAAAGTTCCGTAGGTCCCTGTGGGGTTCTGTATGGACCTGTAGGGTTCCGTAGGGGCCTGCAGGGTTCCGTAAGTGCCCGCAGGTGTCTGTAGGGTTCCGTAGAGGTCTGTAGGGTTCCGTAGGCACCTGCAGTGTTCTGTAGGAGCCCATAGGGTTTTAGTGAGGTTCCGTTGTGTTGCTAAGGGTCTTGTAGAGTGCTGTCGGGTCCTGGAGTGTTCTGTAGGGTTCCAGAGGGCCTCGTAGGGTTCCATCGAAATCAATAGGGTTCCCTAGGGGCCCATAGAGTCCCGTAGATTTCCGTAGGGACCTGTAGGGTTGTGTAAGTGCCCGCAGAAGTCTGTAGGAGTCTGTGGGATTCTGTAAGGTTCCGGAGGGTTCTGCAGGGTTCCGTAGGGACCCGTAGAGTTCCGTAGTGGCTGGTAAAGTTCCATAGGGCCCTGTGGGGTTCTGTATGGACCTGTAGGGTTCCGTAGGGGCCTGCAGGGTTCCGTAAGTGCCCGCAGGTGTCTGTAGGGTTCCGTAGGGGTCTGTAGGGTTCCGTAGGCACCTGCAGTGTTCTGTAGGAGCCCATAGGGTTTTAGTGAGGTTCCGTTGTGTTGCTAAGGGTCTTGTAGAGTGCTGTCGGGTCCTGGAGTATTCTGTAGGGTTCCAGAAGGGCTGGTAGGGTTCCGTCGAAATCTGAAGGGTTCCCTAGGGGCCCGTAGAGTCCCGTAGATTTCCGTAGGGGCCTGTAGGGTTGTGTAAGTGCCCGCAGGGGTTGGTAGGAGCTTGTAGGGTGCCATATGTTTCCGGAGGGTTGTGTAGGGTTCCGTAGGGGCCTGTGGTGTTCCCTAGGGGCCTGTAGAGTCTCGTACAGTTCCGTAGGGTCCTGTAGGTTTCCATAAGCGCCCGCAGAGGTCTGAAGGGGCCCGTACTGTTCCGTAAGGATTCATAGGGTTCCGTAGAGCTTCGTAGGTTCCCTAGAGGCCTCTGGAGTACCGCAGGAGCCAGTAGTGTTCCGTAGGGTCCTCTAGGGTTGAGTAAGTGCCTGCAGGAGTCTGTAGGAATCCGTGGGATTCTGTAAGGTTCTGGAGGGTTCTGCAGGGTTCCGTAGGGGCCCGTAGAGTTCCATAGTGGCTGGTAAAGTTCCCTAGGGCCCTGTACCGTTCCGTAACTGCCTGCAAGGGTCTTTAGGCTTCCGTAGGGGCTGGTAGGGTTCCATAAAGTTCCGTGGGTTCCTGCAGAGTTCTGCAAGTGCCCGCAAGGGCCTGTAGGGGCCCACAGTGTTTCTGCCAGGTTCCGTAGAGTTCCGTAGGGGCCATATTTTTCTGTAGTGGCTGGTAGTATTCTGTAGAGGTCTGTAGGGTTCCGTAGGCACCTGTAGTGTTCTGTAGGAGCCCATAGGGTTTTAGTGAGGTTCCGTTGTGTTGCTAAGGGTCTTGTAGAGTGCTGTCGGGTCCTGGAGTATTCTGAAGGGTTCGAGAGGGCCTCGTAGGGTTCCATCGAAATCTATAGGGTACCCTAGGGGCCCGTAGAGTCCCGTAGATTTCCGTAGGGGCCTGTAGGGTTGTGTAAGTGCCCGCAGGGGTTGGTAGGAGCTTGTAGGGTGCCATATGTTTCCGGAGGGTTGTGTAGGGTTCCGTAGGGGCCTGTGGTGTTCCCTAGGGGCCTGTAGAGTCTCGTACAGTTCCGTAGGGTCCTGTAGGTTTCCATAAGCGCCCGCAGAGGTCTGAAGGGGCCCGTACTGTGCCGTAAGGATCCATAGGGTTCCGTAGAGCTTCGTAGGTTCCCTAGAGGCCTCTGGAGTACCGCAGGAGCCAGTAGTGTTCCGTAGGGTCCTCTAGGGTTGAGTAAGTGCCCGCAGGAGTCTGTAGGAATCCGTGGGATTCTGTAAGGTTCTGGAGGGTTCTGCAGGGTTCCGTAGGGGCCCGTAGAGTTCCGTAGTGGCTGGTAAAGTTCCGTAGGTCCCTGTGGGGTTCTGTATGGACCTGTAGGGTTCCGTAGGGGCCTGCAGGGTTCCGGAAGTGCCCGCAGGTGTCTGTAGGGTTCCGTAGGGGTCTGTAGGGTTCCGTAGGCACCTGCAGTGTTCTGTAGGAGCCCATAGGGTTTTAGTGAGGTTCCGTTGTGTTGCTAAGGGTCTTGTAGAGTGCTGTCGGGTCCTGGAGTATTCTGTAGGGTTCCAGAGGGCCTCGTAGGGTTCCATCGAAATCTATAGGGTTCCCTAGGGGCCCATAGAGTCCCGTAGATTTCCGTAGGGACCTGTAGGGTTGTGTAAGTGCCCGCAGAAGTCTGTAGGAGTCTGTGGGATTCTGTAAGGTTCCGGAGGGTTCTGCAGGGTTCCGTAGGGACCCGTAGAGTTCCGTAGTGGCTGGTAACGTTCCGTAGGTCCCTGTGGGGTTCTGTATGGACCTGTAGGGTTCCGTAGGGGCCTGCAGGGTTCCGTAAGTGCCCGCAGGTGTCTGTAGGGTTCCGTAGGGGTCTGTAGGGTTCCGTAGGCACCTGCAGTGTTCTGTAGGAGCCCATAGGGTTTTAGTGAGGTTCCGTTGTGTTGCTAAGGGTCTTGTAGAGTGCTGTCGGGTCCTGGAGTATTCTGTAGGGTTCCAGAGGGCCTCGTAGGGTTCCGTCGAAATCTGAAGGGTTCCCTAGGGGCCCGTAGAGTCCCGTAGATTTCCGTAGGGGCCTGTAGGGTTGTGTAAGTGCCCGCAGGGGTTGGTAGGAGCTTGTAGGGTGCCATATGTTTCCGGAGGGTTGTGTAGGGTTCCGTAGGGGCCTGTGGTGTTCCCTAGGGGCCTGTAGAGTCTCGTACAGTTCCGTAGGGTCCTGTAGGTTTCCATAAGCGCCCGCAGAGGTCTGAAGGGGCCCGTACTGTGCCGTAAGGATCCATAGGGTTCCGTAGAGCTTCGTAGGTTCCCTAGAGGCCTCTGGAGTACCGCAGGAGCCAGTAGTGTTCCGTAGGGTCCTCTAGGGTTGAGTAAGTGCCCGCAGGAGTCTGTAGGAATCCGTGGGATTCTGTAAGGTTCTGGAGGGTTCTGCAGGGTTCCGTAGGGACCCGTAGAGTTCCGTAGTGGCTGGTAAAGTTCCATAGGGCCCTGTGGGGTTCTGTATGGACCTGTAGGGTTCCGTAGGGGCCTGCAGGGTTCCGTAAGTGCCCGCAGGTGTCTGTAGGGTTCCGTAGGCACCTGCAGTGTTCTGTAGGAGCCCATAGGGTTTTAGTGAGGTTCCGTTGTGTTGCTAAGGGTCTTGTAGAGTGCTGTCGGGTCCTGGAGTATTCTGTAGGGTTCCAGAGGGGCTGGTAGGGTTCCGTCGAAATCTGAAGGGTTCCCTAGGGGCCCGTAGAGTCCCGTAGATTTCCGTAGGGGCCTGTAGGGTTGTGTAAGTGCCCGCAGGGGTTGGTAGGAGCTTGTAGGGTGCCATATGTTTCCGGAGGGTTGTGTAGGGTTCCGTAGGGGCCTGTGGTGTTCCCTAGGGGCCTGTAGAGTCTCGTACAGTTCCGTAGGGTCCTGTAGGTTTCCATAAGCGCCCGCAGAGGTCTGAAGGGGCCCGTACTGTGCCGTAAGGATCCATAGGGTTCCGTAGAGCTTCGTAGGTTCCCTAGAGGCCTCTGGAGTACCGCAGGAGCCAGTAGTGTTCCGTAGGGTCCTCTAGGGTTGAGTAAGTGCCTGCAGGAGTCTGTAGGAATCCGTGGGATTCTGTAAGGTTCTGGAGGGTTCTGCAGGGATCTGTAGGGGCCCGTAGAGTTCCGTAGTGGCTGGTAACGTTCCGTAGGTCCCTGTGGGGTTCTGTATGGACCTGTAGGGTTCCGTAGGGGCCTGCAGGGTTCCGTAAGTGCCCGCAGGTGTCTGTAGGGTTCCGTAGGGGTCTGTAGGGTTCCGTAGGCACCTGCAGTGTTCTGTAGGAGCCCATAGGGTTTTAGTGAGGTTCCGTTGTGTTGCTAAGGGTCTTGTAGAGTGCTGTCGGGTCCTGGAGTATTCTGTAGGGTTCCAGAGGGGCTGGTAGGGTTCCGTCGAAATCTGAAGGGTTCCCTAGGGGCCCGTAGAGTCCCGTAGATTTCCGTAGGGACCTGTAGGGTTGTGTAAGTGCCCGCAGGGGTTGGTAGGAGCTTGTAGGGTGCCATATGTTTCCGGAGGGTTGTGTAGGGTTCCGTAGGGGCCTGTGGTGTTCCCTAGGGGCCTGTAGAGTCTCGTAGAGTTCCGTAGGGTCCTGTAGGTTTCCATAAGCGCCCGCAGAGGTCTGAAGGGGCCCGTACTGTGCCGTAAGGATCCATAGGGTTCCGTAGAGCTTCGTAGGTTCCCTAGAGGCCTCTGGAGTACCGCAGGAGCCAGTAGTGTTCCGTAGGGTCCTCTAGGGTTGAGTAAGTGCCCGCAGGAGTCTGTAGGAATCCGTGGGATTCTGTAAGGTTCTGGAGGGTTCTGCAGGGTTCCGTAGGGGCCTGTAGAGTTCCGTAGTGGCTGGTAAAGTTCCCTAGGGCCCTGTACCGTTCCGTAACTGCCTGCAAGGGTCTTTAGGCTTCCGTAGGGGCTGGTAGGGTTCCATAAAGTTCCGTGGGTTCCTGCAGAGTTGTGCAGGTGCCCGCAAGGGCCTGTAGGGGCCCACAGTGTTTCTGTCAGGTTCCGTAGAGTTCCGTAGGGGCCATATTTTTCTGTAGTGGGTGGTAGTATTCTGTAGGGGTCTGTAGGGTTCCGTAGGCACCTGCAGTGTTCTGTAGGAGCCCATAGGGTTTTAGTGAGGTTCCGTTGTGTTGCTAAGGGTCTTGTAGAGTGCTGTCGGGTCCTGGAGTATTCTGTAGGGTTCCAGAGGGCCTCGTAGGGTTCCATCGAAATCTATAGGGTTCCCTAGGGGCCCATAGAGTCCCGTAGATTTCCGTAGGGACCTGTAGGGTTGTGTAAGTGCCCGCAGAAGTCTGTAGGAGTCTGTGGGATTCTGTAAGGTTCCGGAGGGTTCTGCAGGGTTCCGTAGGGACCCGTAGAGTTCCGTAGTGGCTGGTAAAGTTCCGTAGGTCCCTGTGGGGTTCTGTATGGACCTGTAGGGTTCCGTAGGGGCCTGCAGGGTTCCGTAAGTGCCCGCAGGTGTCTGTAGGGTTCCGTAGAGGTCTGTAGGGTTCTGTAGGCACCTGCAGTGTTCTGTAGGAGCCCATAGGGTTTTAGTGAGGTTCCGTTGTGTTGCTAAGGGTCTTGTAGAGTGCTGTCGGGTCCTGGAGTATTCTGTAGGGTTCCAGAGGGGCTGGTAGGGTTCCGTCGAAATCTGAAGGGTTCCCTAGGGGCCCGTAGAGTCCCGTAGATTTCCGTAGGGGCCTGTAGGGTTGTGTAAGTGCCCGCAGGGGTTGGTAGGAGCTTGTAGGGTGCCATATGTTTCCGGAGGGTTGTGTAGGGTTCCGTAGGGGCCTGTGGTGTTCCCTAGGGGCCTGTAGAGTCTCGTACAGTTCCGTAGGGTCCTGTAGGTTTCCATAAGCGCCCGCAGAGGTCTGAAGGGGCCCGTACTGTTCCGTAAGGATCCATAGGGTTCCGTAGAGCTTCGTAGGTTCCCTAGAGGCCTCTGGAGTACCGCAGGAGCCAGTAGTGTTCCGTAGGGTCCTCTAGGGTTGAGTAAGTGCCTGCAGGAGTCTGTAGGAATCCGTGGGATTCTGTAAGGTTCTGGAGGGTTCTGCAGGGTTCCGTAGGGGCCCGTAGAGTTCCATAGTGGCTGGTAAAGTTCCCTAGGGCCCTGTACCGTTCCGTAACTGCCTGCAAGGGTCTTTAGGCTTCCGTAGGGGCTGGTAGGGTTCCATAAAGTTCCGTGGGTTCCTGCAGAGTTCTGCAAGTGCCCGCAAGGGCCTGTAGGGGCCCACAGTGTTTCTGCCAGGTTCCGTAGAGTTCCGTAGGGGCCATATTTTTCTGTAGTGGCTGGTAGTATTCTGTAGAGGTCTGTAGGGTTCCGTAGGCACCTGTAGTGTTCTGTAGGAGCCCATAGGGTTTTAGTGAGGTTCCGTTGTGTTGCTAAGGGTCTTGTAGAGTGCTGTCGGGTCCTGGAGTATTCTGAAGGGTTCGAGAGGGCCTCGTAGGGTTCCATCGAAATCTATAGGGTACCCTAGGGGCCCATAGAGTCCCGTAGATTTCCGTAGGGACCTGTAGGGTTGTGTAAGTGCCCGCAGAAGTCGGTAGGAGTCTGTGGGATTCTGTAAGGTTCCGGAGGGTTCTGCAGGGTTCCGTAGGGACCCGTAGAGTTCCGTAGTGGCTGGTAAAGTTCCGTAGGTCCCTGTGGGGTTCTGTATGGACCTGTAGGGTTCCGTAGGGGCCTGCAGGGTTCCGTAAGTGCCCGCAGGTGTCTGTAGGGTTCCGTAGGCACCTGCAGTGTTCTGTAGGAGCCCATAGGGTTTTAGTGAGGTTCCGTTGTGTTGCTAAGGGTCTTGTAGAGTGCTGTCGGGTCCTGGAGTATTCTGTAGGGTTCCAGAGGGCCTCGTAGGATTCCATCAAAATCTATAGGGTTCCCTAGGGGCCCGTAGAGTCCCGTAGATTTCCGTAGGGGCCTGTAGGGTTGTGTAAGTGCCCGCAGGGGTTGGTAGGAGCTTGTAGGGTGCCATATGTTTCCGGAGGGTTGTGTAGGGTTCCGTAGGGGCCTGTGGTGTTCCCTAGGGGCCTGTAGAGTCTCGTAGAGTTCCGTAGGGTCCTGTAGGTTTCCATAAGCGCCCGCAGAGGTCTGAAGGGGCCCGTACTGTGCCGTAAGGATCCATAGGGTTCCGTAGAGCTTCGTAGGTTCCCTAGAGGCCTCTGGAGTACCGCAGGAGCCAGTAGTGTTCCGTAGGGTCCTCTAGGGTTGAGTAAGTGCCCGCAGGAGTCTGTAGGAATCCGTGGGATTCTGTAAGGTTCTGGAGGGTTCTGCAGGGTTCCGTAGGGGCCTGTAGAGTTCCGTAGTGGCTGGTAACGTTCCGTAGGTCCCTGTGGGGTTCTGTATGGACCTGTAGGGTTCCGTAGGGGCCTGCAGGGTTCCGTAAGTGCCCGCAGGTGTCTGTAGGGTTCCGTAGGGGTCTGTAGGGTTCCGTAGGCACCTGCAGTGTTCTGTAGGAGCCCATAGGGTTTTAGTGAGGTTCCGTTGTGTTGCTAAGGGTCTTGTAGAGTGCTGTCGGGTCCTGGAGTATTCTGTAGGGTTCCAGAGGGCCTCGTAGGGTTCCATCGAAATCTATAGGGTTCCCTAGGGGCCCATAGAGTCCCGTAGATTTCCGTAGGGACCTGTAGGGTTGTGTAAGTGCCCGCAGAAGTCGGTAGGAGTCTGTGGGATTCTGTAAGGTTCCGGAGGGTTCTGCAGGGTTCCGTAGGGACCCGTAGAGTTCCGTAGTGGCTGGTAAAGTTCCGTAGGGCCCTGTGGGGTTCTGTATGGACCTGTAGGGTTCCGTAGGGGCCTGCAGGGTTCCGTAAGTGCCCGCAGGTGTCTGTAGGGTTCCGTAGGCACCTGCAGTGTTCTGTAGGAGCCCATAGGGTTTTAGTGAGGTTCCGTTGTGTTGCTAAGGGTCTTGTAGAGTGCTGTCGGGTCCTGGAGTATTCTGTAGGGTTCCAGAGGGGCTGGTAGGGTTCCGTCGAAATCTGAAGGGTTCCCTAGGGGCCCGTAGAGTCCCGTAGATTTCCGTAGGGGCCTGTAGGGTTGTGTAAGTGCCCGCAGGGGTTGGTAGGAGCTTGTAGGGTGCCATATGTTTCCGGAGGGTTGTGTAGGGTTCCGTAGGGGCCTGTGGTGTTCCCTAGGGGCCTGTAGAGTCTCGTACAGTTCCGTAGGGTCCTGTAGGTTTCCATAAGCGCCCGCAGAGGTCTGAAGGGGCCCGTACTGTTCCGTAAGGATCCATAGGGTTCCGTAGAGCTTCGTAGGTTCCCTAGAGGCCTCTGGAGTACCGCAGGAGCCAGTAGTGTTCCGTAGGGTCCTCTAGGGTTGAGTAAGTGCCTGCAGGAGTCTGTAGGAATCCGTGGGATTCTGTAAGGTTCTGGAGGGTTCTGCAGGGATCTGTAGGGGCCCGTAGAGTTCCGTAGTGGCTGGTAACGTTCCGTAGGTCCCTGTGGGGTTCTGTATGGACCTGTAGGGTTCCGTAGGGGCCTGCAGGGTTCCGTAAGTGCCCGCAGGTGTCTGTAGGGTTCCGTAGGGGTCTGTAGGGTTCCGTAGGCACCTGCAGTGTTCTGTAGGAGCCCATAGGGTTTTAGTGAGGTTCCGTTGTGTTGCTAAGGGTCTTGTAGAGTGCTGTCGGGTCCTGGAGTATTCTGTAGGGTTCCAGAGGGGCTGGTAGGGTTCCGTCGAAATCTGAAGGGTTCCCTAGGGGCCCGTAGAGTCCCGTAGATTTCCGTAGGGACCTGTAGGGTTGTGTAAGTGCCCGCAGGGGTTGGTAGGAGCTTGTAGGGTGCCATATGTTTCCGGAGGGTTGTGTAGGGTTCCGTAGGGGCCTGTGGTGTTCCCTAGGGGCCTGTAGAGTCTCGTAGAGTTCCGTAGGGTCCTGTAGGTTTCCATAAGCGCCCGCAGAGGTCTGAAGGGGCCCGTACTGTGCCGTAAGGATCCATAGGGTTCCGTAGAGCTTCGTAGGTTCCCTAGAGGCCTCTGGAGTACCGCAGGAGCCAGTAGTGTTCCGTAGGGTCCTCTAGGGTTGAGTAAGTGCCCGCAGGAGTCTGTAGGAATCCGTGGGATTCTGTAAGGTTCTGGAGGGTTCTGCAGGGTTCCGTAGGGGCCTGTAGAGTTCCGTAGTGGCTGGTAAAGTTCCCTAGGGCCCTGTACCGTTCCGTAACTGCCTGCAAGGGTCTTTAGGCTTCCGTAGGGGCTGGTAGGGTTCCATAAAGTTCCGTGGGTTCCTGCAGAGTTCTGCAAGTGCCCGCAAGAGCCTGTAGGGGCCCACAGTGTTTCTGTCAGGTTCCGTAGAGTTCCGTAGGGGCCATATTTTTCTGTAGTGGGTGGTAGTATTCTGTAGGGGTCTGTAGGGTTCCGTAGGCACCTGTAGTGTTCTGTAGGAGCCCATAGGGTTTTAGTGAGGTTCCGTTGTGTTGCTAAGGGTCTTGTAGAGTGCTGTCGGGTCCTGGAGTATTCTGTAGGGTTCCAGAGGGCCTCGTAGGGTTCCATCGAAATCTATAGGGTTCCCTAGGGGCCCATAGAGTCCCGTAGATTTCCGTAGGGACCTGTAGGGTTGTGTAAGTGCCCGCAGAAGTCTGTAGGAGTCTGTGGGATTCTGTAAGGTTCCGGAGGGTTCTGCAGGGTTCCGTAGGGACCCGTAGAGTTCCGTAGTGGCTGGTAAAGTTCCGTAGGTCCCTGTGGGGTTCTGTATGGACCTGTAGGGTTCCGTAGGGGCCTGCAGGGTTCCGTAAGTGCCCGCAGGTGTCTGTAGGGTTCCGTAGAGGTCTGTAGGGTTCTGTAGGCACCTGCAGTGTTCTGTAGGAGCCCATAGGGTTTTAGTGAGGTTCCGTTGTGTTGCTAAGGGTCTTGTAGAGTGCTGTCGGGTCCTGGAGTATTCTGTAGGGTTCCAGAGGGGCTGGTAGGGTTCCGTCGAAATCTGAAGGGTTCCCTAGGGGCCCGTAGAGTCCCGTAGATTTCCGTAGGGGCCTGTAGGGTTGTGTAAGTGCCCGCAGGGGTTGGTAGGAGCTTGTAGGGTGCCATATGTTTCCGGAGGGTTGTGTAGGGTTCCGTAGGGGCCTGTGGTGTTCCCTAGGGGCCTGTAGAGTCTCGTACAGTTCCGTAGGGTCCTGTAGGTTTCCATAAGCGCCCGCAGAGGTCTGAAGGGGCCCGTACTGTTCCGTAAGGATCCATAGGGTTCCGTAGAGCTTCGTAGGTTCCCTAGAGGCCTCTGGAGTACCGCAGGAGCCAGTAGTGTTCCGTAGGGTCCTCTAGGGTTGAGTAAGTGCCTGCAGGAGTCTGTAGGAATCCGTGGGATTCTGTAAGGTTCTGGAGGGTTCTGCAGGGATCTGTAGGGGCCCGTAGAGTTCCGTAGTGGCTGGTAACGTTCCGTAGGTCCCTGTGGGGTTCTGTATGGACCTGTAGGGTTCCGTAGGGGGCCTGCAGGGTTCCGTAAGTGCCCGCAGGTGTCTGTAGGGTTCCGTAGGGGTCTGTAGGGTTCCGTAGGCACCTGCAGTGTTCTGTAGGAGCCCATAGGGTTTTAGTGAGGTTCCGTTGTGTTGCTAAGGGTCTTGTAGAGTGCTGTCGGGTCCTGGAGTATTCTGTAGGGTTCCAGAGGGGCTGGTAGGGTTCCGTCGAAATCTGAAGGGTTCCCTAGGGGCCCGTAGAGTCCCGTAGATTTCCGTAGGGACCTGTAGGGTTGTGTAAGTGCCCGCAGGGGTTGGTAGGAGCTTGTAGGGTGCCATATGTTTCCGGAGGGTTGTGTAGGGTTCCGTAGGGGCCTGTGGTGTTCCCTAGGGGCCTGTAGAGTCTCGTAGAGTTCCGTAGGGTCCTGTAGGTTTCCATAAGCGCCCGCAGAGGTCTGAAGGGGCCCGTACTGTGCCGTAAGGATCCATAGGGTTCCGTAGAGCTTCGTAGGTTCCCTAGAGGCCTCTGGAGTACCGCAGGAGCCAGTAGTGTTCCGTAGGGTCCTCTAGGGTTGAGTAAGTGCCCGCAGGAGTCTGTAGGAATCCGTGGGATTCTGTAAGGTTCTGGAGGGTTCTGCAGGGTTCCGTAGGGGCCTGTAGAGTTCCGTAGTGGCTGGTAACGTTCCGTAGGTCCCTGTGGGGTTCTGTATGGACCTGTAGGGTTCCGTAGGGGCCTGCAGGGTTCCGTAAGTGCCCGCAGGTGTCTGTAGGGTTCCGTAGGGGTCTGTAGGGTTCCGTAGGCACCTGCAGTGTTCTGTAGGAGCCCATAGGGTTTTAGTGAGGTTCCGTTGTGTTGCTAAGGGTCTTGTAGAGTGCTGTCGGGTCCTGGAGTATTCTGTAGGGTTCCAGAGGGCCTCGTAGGGTTCCATCGAAATCTATAGGGTTCCCTAGGGGCCCATAGAGTCCCGTAGATTTCCGTAGGGACCTGTAGGGTTGTGTAAGTGCCCGCAGAAGTCGGTAGGAGTCTGTGGGATTCTGTAAGGTTCCGGAGGGTTCTGCAGGGTTCCGTAGGGACCCGTAGAGTTCCGTAGTGGCTGGTAAAGTTCCGTAGGGCCCTGTGGGGTTCTGTATGGACCTGTAGGGTTCCGTAGGGGCCTGCAGGGTTCCGTAAGTGCCCGCAGGTGTCTGTAGGGTTCCGTAGGCACCTGCAGTGTTCTGTAGGAGCCCATAGGGTTTTAGTGAGGTTCCGTTGTGTTGCTAAGGGTCTTGTAGAGTGCTGTCGGGTCCTGGAGTATTCTGTAGGGTTCCAGAGGGGCTGGTAGGGTTCCGTCGAAATCTGAAGGGTTCCCTAGGGGCCCGTAGAGTCCCGTAGATTTCCGTAGGGGCCTGTAGGGTTGTGTAAGTGCCCGCAGGGGTTGGTAGGAGCTTGTAGGGTGCCATATGTTTCCGGAGGGTTGTGTAGGGTTCCGTAGGGGCCTGTGGTGTTCCCTAGGGGCCTGTAGAGTCTCGTACAGTTCCGTAGGGTCCTGTAGGTTTCCATAAGCGCCCGCAGAGGTCTGAAGGGGCCCGTACTGTGCCGTAAGGATCCATAGGGTTCCGTAGAGCTTCGTAGGTTCCCTAGAGGCCTCTGGAGTACCGCAGGAGCCAGTAGTGTTCCGTAGGGTCCTCTAGGGTTGAGTAAGTGCCTGCAGGAGTCTGTAGGAATCCGTGGGATTCTGTAAGGTTCTGGAGGGTTCTGCAGGGATCTGTAGGGGCCCGTAGAGTTCCGTAGTGGCTGGTAACGTTCCGTAGGTCCCTGTGGGGTTCTGTATGGACCTGTAGGGTTCCGTAGGGGGCCTGCAGGGTTCCGTAAGTGCCCGCAGGTGTCTGTAGGGTTCCGTAGGGGTCTGTAGGGTTCCGTAGGCACCTGCAGTGTTCTGTAGGAGCCCATAGGGTTTTAGTGAGGTTCCGTTGTGTTGCTAAGGGTCTTGTAGAGTGCTGTCGGGTCCTGGAGTATTCTGTAGGGTTCCAGAGGGGCTGGTAGGGTTCCGTCGAAATCTGAAGGGTTCCCTAGGGGCCCGTAGAGTCCCGTAGATTTCCGTAGGGACCTGTAGGGTTGTGTAAGTGCCCGCAGGGGTTGGTAGGAGCTTGTAGGGTGCCATATGTTTCCGGAGGGTTGTGTAGGGTTCCGTAGGGGCCTGTGGTGTTCCCTAGGGGCCTGTAGAGTCTCGTACAGTTCCGTAGGGTCCTGTAGGTTTCCATAAGCGCCCGCAGAGGTCTGAAGGGGCCCGTACTGTGCCGTAAGGATCCATAGGGTTCCGTAGAGCTTCGTAGGTTCCCTAGAGGCCTCTGGAGTACCGCAGGAGCCAGTAGTGTTCCGTAGGGTCCTCTAGGGTTGAGTAAGTGCCCGCAGGAGTCTGTAGGAATCCGTGGGATTCTGTAAGGTTCTGGAGGGTTCTGCAGGGTTCCGTAGGGGCCCGTAGAGTTCCGTAGTGGCTGGTAAAGTTCCCTAGGGCCCTGTACCGTTCCGTAACTGCCTGCAAGGGTCTTTAGGCTTCCGTAGGGGCTGGTAGGGTTCCATAAAGTTCCGTGGGTTCCTGCAGAGTTCTGCAAGTGCCCGCAAGAGCCTGTAGGGGCCCACAGTGTTTCTGCCAGGTTCCGTAGAGTTCCGTAGGGACCATATTTTTCTGTAGTGGCTGGTAGTATTCTGTAGGGGTCTGTAGGGTTCCGTAGGCGCCTGCAGTGTTCTGTAGGAGCCCATAGGGTTTTAGTGAGGTTCCGTTGTGTTGCTAAGGGTCTTGTAGAGTGCTGTCGGGTCCTGGAGTATTCTGTAGGGTTCCAGAGGGCCTCGTAGGGTTCCATCGAAATCTATAGGGTTCCCTAGGGGCCCATAGAGTCCCGTAGATTTCCGTAGGGACCTGTAGGGTTGTGTAAGTGCCCGCAGAAGTCGGTAGGAGTCTGTGGGATTCTGTAAGGTTCCGGAGAGTTCTGCAGGGTTCCGTAGGGACCCGTAGAGTTCCGTAGTGGCTGGTAAAGTTCCGTAGGTCCCTGTGGGGTTCTGTATGGACCTGTAGGGTTCCGTAGGGGCCTGCAGGGTTCCGTAAGTGCCCGCAGGTGTCTGTAGGGTTCCGTAGGGGTCTGTAGGGTTCCGTAGGCACCTGCAGTGTTCTGTAGGAGCCCATAGGGTTTTAGTGAGGTTCCGTTGTGTTGCTAAGGGTCTTGTAGAGTGCTGTCGGGTCCTGGAGTATTCTGTAGGGTTCCAGAGGGGCTGGTAGGGTTCCGTCGAAATCTGAAGGGTTCCCTAGGGGCCCGTAGAGTCCCGTAGATTTCCGTAGGGGCCTGTAGGGTTGTGTAAGTGCCCGCAGGGGTTGGTAGGAGCTTGTAGGGTGCCATATGTTTCCGGAGGGTTGTGTAGGGTTCCGTAGGGGCCTGTGGTGTTCCCTAGGGGCCTGTAGAGTCTCGTACAGTTCCGTAGGGTCCTGTAGGTTTCCATAAGCGCCCGCAGAGGTCTGAAGGGGCCCGTACTGTGCCGTAAGGATCCATAGGGTTCCGTAGAGCTTCGTAGGTTCCCTAGAGGCCTCTGGAGTACCGCAGGAGCCAGTAGTGTTCCGTAGGGTCCTCTAGGGTTGAGTAAGTGCCTGCAGGAGTCTGTAGGAATCCGTGGGATTCTGTAAGGTTCTGGAGGGTTCTGCAGGGATCTGTAGGGGCCCGTAGAGTTCCGTAGTGGCTGGTAACGTTCCGTAGGTCCCTGTGGGGTTCTGTATGGACCTGTAGGGTTCCGTAGGGGCCTGCAGGGTTCCGGAAGTGCCCGCAGGTGTCTGTAGGGTTCCGTAGGGGTCTGTAGGGTTCCGTAGGCACCTGCAGTGTTCTGTAGGAGCCCATAGGGTTTTAGTGAGGTTCCGTTGTGTTGCTAAGGGTCTTGTAGAGTGCTGTCGGGTCCTGGAGTATTCTGTAGGGTTCCAGAGGGGCTGGTAGGGTTCCGTCGAAATCTGAAGGGTTCCCTAGGGGCCCGTAGAGTCCCGTAGATTTCCGTAGGGACCTGTAGGGTTGTGTAAGTGCCCGCAGGGGTTGGTAGGAGCTTGTAGGGTGCCATATGTTTCCGGAGGGTTGTGTAGGGTTCCGTAGGGGCCTGTGGTGTTCCCTAGGGGCCTGTAGAGTCTCGTACAGTTCCGTAGGGTCCTGTAGGTTTCCATAAGCGCCCGCAGAGGTCTGAAGGGGCCCGTACTGTGCCGTAAGGATCCATAGGGTTCCGTAGAGCTTCGTAGGTTCCCTAGAGGCCTCTGGAGTACCGCAGGAGCCAGTAGTGTTCCGTAGGGTCCTCTAGGGTTGAGTAAGTGCCCGCAGGAGTCTGTAGGAATCCGTGGGATTCTGTAAGGTTCTGGAGGGTTCTGCAGGGTTCCGTAGGGGCCTGTAGAGTTCCGTAGTGGCTGGTAAAGTTCCCTAGGGCCCTGTACCGTTCCGTAACTGCCTGCAAGGGTCTTTAGGCTTCCGTAGGGGCTGGTAGGGTTCCATAAAGTTCCGTGGGTTCCTGCAGAGTTGTGCAGGTGCCCGCAAGGGCCTGTAGGGGCCCACAGTGTTTCTGTCAGGTTCCGTAGAGTTCCGTAGGGGCCATATTTTTCTGTAGTGGGTGGTAGTATTCTGTAGGGGTCTGTAGGGTTCCGTAGGCACCTGTAGTGTTCTGTAGGAGCCCATAGGGTTTTAGTGAGGTTCCGTTGTGTTGCTAAGGGTCTTGTAGAGTGCTGTCGGGTCCTGGAGTATTCTGTAGGGTTCCAGAGGGCCTCGTAGGGTTCCATCGAAATCTATAGGGTTCCCTAGGGGCCCATAGAGTCCCGTAGATTTCCGTAGGGACCTGTAGGGTTGTGTAAGTGCCCGCAGAAGTCTGTAGGAGTCTGTGGGATTCTGTAAGGTTCCGGAGGGTTCTGCAGGGTTCCGTAGGGACCCGTAGAGTTCCGTAGTGGCTGGTAAAGTTCCGTAGGTCCCTGTGGGGTTCTGTATGGACCTGTAGGGTTCCGTAGGGGCCTGCAGGGTTCCGTAAGTGCCCGCAGGTGTCTGTAGGGTTCCGTAGAGGTCTGTAGGGTTCTGTAGGCACCTGCAGTGTTCTGTAGGAGCCCATAGGGTTTTAGTGAGGTTCCGTTGTGTTGCTAAGGGTCTTGTAGAGTGCTGTCGAGTCCTGGAGTATTCTGTAGGGTTCCAGAGGGGCTGGTAGGGTTCCGTCGAAATCTGAAGGGTTCCCTAGGGGCCCGTAGAGTCCCGTAGATTTCTGTAGGGGCCTGTAGGGTTGTGTAAGTGCCCGCAGGGGTTGGTAGGAGCTTGTAGGGTGCCATATGTTTCCGGAGGGTTGTGTAGGGTTCCGTAGGGGCCTGTGGTGTTCCCTAGGGGCCTGTAGAGTCTCGTACAGTTCCGTAGGGTCCTGTAGGTTTCCATAAGCGCCCGCAGAGGTCTGAAGGGGCCCGTACTGTTCCGTAAGGATCCATAGGGTTCCGTAGAGCTTCGTAGGTTCCCTAGAGGCCTCTGGAGTACCGCAGGAGCCAGTAGTGTTCCGTAGGGTCCTCTAGGGTTGAGTAAGTGCCTGCAGGAGTCTGTAGGAATCCGTGGGATTCTGTAAGGTTCTGGAGGGTTCTGCAGGGATCTGTAGGGGCCCGTAGAGTTCCGTAGTGGCTGGTAACGTTCCGTAGGTCCCTGTGGGGTTCTGTATGGACCTGTAGGGTTCCGTAGGGGCCTGCAGGGTTCCGTAAGTGCCCGCAGGTGTCTGTAGGGTTCCGTAGGGGTCTGTAGGGTTCCGTAGGCACCTGCAGTGTTCTGTAGGAGCCCATAGGGTTTTAGTGAGGTTCCGTTGTGTTGCTAAGGGTCTTGTAGAGTGCTGTCGGGTCCTGGAGTATTCTGTAGGGTTCCAGAGGGGCTGGTAGGGTTCCGTCGAAATCTGAAGGGTTCCCTAGGGGCCCGTAGAGTCCCGTAGATTTCCGTAGGGACCTGTAGGGTTGTGTAAGTGCCCGCAGGGGTTGGTAGGAGCTTGTAGGGTGCCATATGTTTCCGGAGGGTTGTGTAGGGTTCCGTAGGGGCCTGTGGTGTTCCCTAGGGGCCTGTAGAGTCTCGTAGAGTTCCGTAGGGTCCTGTAGGTTTCCATAAGCGCCCGCAGAGGTCTGAAGGGGCCCGTACTGTGCCGTAAGGATCCATAGGGTTCCGTAGAGCTTCGTAGGTTCCCTAGAGGCCTCTGGAGTACCGCAGGAGCCAGTAGTGTTCCGTAGGGTCCTCTAGGGTTGAGTAAGTGCCCGCAGGAGTCTGTAGGAATCCGTGGGATTCTGTAAGGTTCTGGAGGGTTCTGCAGGGTTCCGTAGGGGCCTGTAGAGTTCCGTAGTGGCTGGTAAAGTTCCCTAGGGCCCTGTACCGTTCCGTAACTGCCTGCAAGGGTCTTTAGGCTTCCGTAGGGGCTGGTAGGGTTCCATAAAGTTCCGTGGGTTCCTGCAGAGTTCTGCAAGTGCCCGCAAGAGCCTGTAGGGGCCCACAGTGTTTCTGTCAGGTTCCGTAGAGTTCCGTAGGGGCCATATTTTTCTGTAGTGGGTGGTAGTATTCTGTAGGGGTCTGTAGGGTTCCGTAGGCACCTGTAGTGTTCTGTAGGAGCCCATAGGGTTTTAGTGAGGTTCCGTTGTGTTGCTAAGGGTCTTGTAGAGTGCTGTCGGGTCCTGGAGTATTCTGTAGGGTTCCAGAGGGCCTCGTAGGGTTCCATCGAAATCTATAGGGTTCCCTAGGGGCCCATAGAGTCCCGTAGATTTCCGTAGGGACCTGTAGGGTTGTGTAAGTGCCCGCAGAAGTCTGTAGGAGTCTGTGGGATTCTGTAAGGTTCCGGAGGGTTCTGCAGGGTTCCGTAGGGACCCGTAGAGTTCCGTAGTGGCTGGTAAAGTTCCGTAGGTCCCTGTGGGGTTCTGTATGGACCTGTAGGGTTCCGTAGGGGCCTGCAGGGTTCCGTAAGTGCCCGCAGGTGTCTGTAGGGTTCCGTAGAGGTCTGTAGGGTTCCGTAGGCACCTGCAGTGTTCTGTAGGAGCCCATAGGGTTTTAGTGAGGTTCCGTTGTGTTGCTAAGGGTCTTGTAGAGTGCTGTCGGGTCCTGGAGTATTCTGTAGGGTTCCAGAGGGCCTCGTAGGGTTCCATCGAAATCTATAGGGTTCCCTAGGGGCCCATAGAGTCCCGTAGATTTCACTAGGGACCTGTAGGGTTGTGTAAGTGCCCGCAGAAGTCGGTAGGAGTCTGTGGGATTCTGTAAGGTTCCGGAGGGTTCTGCAGGGTTCCGTAGGGACCCGTAGAGTTCCGTAGTGGCTGGTAAAGTTCCGTAGGTCCCTGTGGGGTTCTGTATGGACCTGTAGGGTTCCGTAGGGGCCTGCAGGGTTCCGGAAGTGCCCGCAGGTGTCTGTAGGGTTCCGTAGGGGTCTGTAGGGTTCCGTAGGCACCTGCAGTGTTCTGTAGGAGCCCATAGGGTTTTAGTGAGGTTCCGTTGTGTTGCTAAGGGTCTTGTAGAGTGCTGTCGGGTCCTGGAGTATTCTGTAGGGTTCCAGAGGGGCTGGTAGGGTTCCGTCGAAATCTGAAGGGTTCCCTAGGGGCCCGTAGAGTCCCGTAGATTTCCGTAGGGGCCTGTAGGGTTGTGTAAGTGCCCGCAGGGGTTGGTAGGAGCTTGTAGGGTGCCATATGTTTCCGGAGGGTTGTGTAGGGTTCCGTAGGGGCCTGTGGTGTTCCCTAGGGGCCTGTAGAGTCTCGTACAGTTCCGTAGGGTCCTGTAGGTTTCCATAAGCGCCCGCAGAGGTCTGAAGGGGCCCGTACTGTGCCGTAAGGATCCATAGGGTTCCGTAGAGCTTCGTAGGTTCCCTAGAGGCCTCTGGAGTACCGCAGGAGCCAGTAGTGTTCCGTAGGGTCCTCTAGGGTTGAGTAAGTGCCCGCAGGAGTCTGTAGGAATCCGTGGGATTCTGTAAGGTTCCGGAGGGTTCTGCAGGGTTCCGTAGGGGCCCGTAGAGTTCCGTAGTGGCTGGTAAAGTTCCGTAGGTCCCTGTGGGGTTCTGTATGGACCTGTAGGGTTCCGTAGGGGCCTGCAGGGTTCCGGAAGTGCCCGCAGGTGTCTGTAGGGTTCCGTAGGGGTCTGTAGGGTTCCGTAGGCACCTGCAGTGTTCTGTAGGAGCCCATAGGGTTTTAGTGAGGTTCCGTTGTGTTGCTAAGGGTCTTGTAGAGTGCTGTCGGGTCCTGGAGTATTCTGTAGGGTTCCAGAGGGCCTCGTAGGGTTCCATCGAAATCTATAGGGTTCCCTAGGGGCCCATAGAGTCCCGTAGATTTCCGTAGGGACCTGTAGGGTTGTGTAAGTGCCCGCAGAAGTCTGTAGGAGTCTGTGGGATTCTGTAAGGTTCCGGAGGGTTCTGCAGGGTTCCGTAGGGACCTGTAGAGTTCCGTAGTGGCTGGTAACGTTCCATAGGGCCCTGTGGGGTTCTGTATGGACCTGTAGGGTTCCGTAGGGGCCTGCAGGGTTCCGTAAGTGCCCGCAGGTGTCTGTAGGGTTCCGTAGGGGTCTGTAGGGTTCCGTAGGCACCTGCAGTGTTCTGTAGGAGCCCATAGGGTTTTAGTGAGGTTCCGTTGTGTTGCTAAGGGTCTTGTAGAGTGCTGTCGGGTCCTGGAGTATTCTGTAGGGTTCCAGAGGGCCTCGTAGGGTTCCATCGAAATCTATAGGGTTCCCTAGGGGCCCATAGAGTCCCGTAGATTTCCGTAGGGACCTGTAGGGTTGTGTAAGTGCCCGCAGAAGTCGGTAGGAGTCTGTGGGATTCTGTAAGGTTCCGGAGGGTTCTGCAGGGTTCCGTAGGGACCCGTAGAGTTCCGTAGTGGCTGGTAAAGTTCCGTAGGTCCCTGTGGGGTTCTGTATGGACCTGTAGGGTTCCGTAGGGGCCTGCAGGGTTCCGTAAGTGCCCGCAGGTGTCTGTAGGGTTCCGTAGGGGTCTGTAGGGTTCCGTAGGCACCTGCAGTGTTCTGTAGGAGCCCATAGGGTTTTAGTGAGGTTCCGTTGTGTTGCTAAGGGTCTTGTAGAGTGCTGTCGTGTCCTGGAGTATTCTGTAGGGTTCCAGAGGGGCTGGTAGGGTTCCGTCGAAATCTGAAGGGTTCCCTAGGGGCCCGTAGAGTCCCGTAGATTTCCGTAGGGGCCTGTAGGGTTGTGTAAGTGCCCGCAGGGGTTGGTAGGAGCTTGTAGGGTGCCATATGTTTCCGGAGGGTTGTGTAGGGTTCCGTAGGGGCCTGTGGTGTTCCCTAGGGGCCTGTAGAGTCTCGTACAGTTCCGTAGGGTCCTGTAGGTTTCCATAAGCGCCCGCAGAGGTCTGAAGGGGCCCGTACTGTGCCGTAAGGATCCATAGGGTTCCGTAGAGCTTCGTAGGTTCCCTAGAGGCCTCTGGAGTACCGCAGGAGCCAGTAGTGTTCCGTAGGGTCCTCTAGGGTTGAGTAAGTGCCCGCAGGAGTCTGTAGGAATCCGTGGGATTCTGTAAGGTTCTGGAGGGTTCTGCAGGGTTCCGTAGGGACCTGTAGAGTTCCGTAGTGGCTGGTAAAGTTCCATAGGGCCCTGTGGGGTTCTGTATGGACCTGTAGGGTTCCGTAGGGGCCTGCAGGGTTCCGTAAGTGCCCGCAGGTGTCTGTAGGGTTCCATAGGCACCTGCAGTGTTCTGTAGGAGCCCATAGGGTTTTAGTGAGGTTCCGTTGTGTTGCTAAGGGTCTTGTAGAGTGCTGTCGGGTCCTGGAGTATTCTGTAGGGTTCCAGAGGGGCTGGTAGGGTTCCGTCGAAATCTGAAGGGTTCCCTAGGGGCCCGTAGAGTCCCGTAGATTTCCGTAGGGGCCTGTAGGGTTGTGTAAGTGCCCGCAGGGGTTGGTAGGAGCTTGTAGGGTGCCATATGTTTCCGGAGGGTTGTGTAGGGTTCCGTAGGGGCCTGTGGTGTTCCCTAGGGGCCTGTAGAGTCTCGTACAGTTCCGTAGAGTCCTGTAGGTTTCCATAAGCGCCCGCAGAGGTCTGAAGGGGCCCGTACTGTGCCGTAAGGATCCATAGGGTTCCGTAGAGCTTCGTAGGTTCCCTAGAGGCCTCTGGAGTACCGCAGGAGCCAGTAGTGTTCCGTAGGGTCCTCTAGGGTTGAGTAAGTGCCCGCAGGAGTCTGTAGGAATCCGTGGGATTCTGTAAGGTTCTGGAGGGTTCTGCAGGGTTCTGTAGGGGCCCGTAGAGTTCCGTAGTGGCTGGTAAAGTTCCGTAGGTCCCTGTGGGGTTCTGTATGGACCTGTAGGGTTCCGTAGGGGCCTGCAGGGTTCCGTAAGTGCCCGCAGGTGTCTGTAGGGTTCCGTAGGGGTCTGTAGGGTTCCGTAGGCACCTGCAGTGTTCTGTAGGAGCCCATAGGGTTTTAGTGAGGTTCCGTTGTGTTGCTAAGGGTCTTGTAGAGTGCTGTCGGGTCCTGGAGTATTCTGTAGGGTTCCAGAGGGCCTCGTAGGGTTCCATCGAAATCTATAGGGTTCCCTAGGGGCCCATAGAGTCCCGTAGATTTCCGTAGGGACCTGTAGGGTTGTGTAAGTGCCCGCAGAAGTCGGTAGGAGTCTGTGGGATTCTGTAAGGTTCCGGAGGGTTCTGCAGGGTTCCGTAGGGACCCGTAGAGTTCCGTAGTGGCTGGTAAAGTTCCGTAGGTCCCTGTGGGGTTCTGTATGGACCTGTAGGGTTCCGTAGGGGCCTGCAGGGTTCCGTAAGTGCCCGCAGGTGTCTGTAGGGTTCCGTAGGGGTCTGTAGGGTTCCGTAGGCACCTGCAGTGTTCTGTAGGAGCCCATAGGGTTTTAGTGAGGTTCCGTTGTGTTGCTAAGGGTCTTGTAGAGTGCTGTCGTGTCCTGGAGTATTCTGTAGGGTTCCAGAGGGGCTGGTAGGGTTCCGTCGAAATCTGAAGGGTTCCCTAGGGGCCCGTAGAGTCCCGTAGATTTCCGTAGGGGCCTGTAGGGTTGTGTAAGTGCCCGCAGGGGTTGGTAGGAGCTTGTAGGGTGCCATATGTTTCCGGAGGGTTGTGTAGGGTTCCGTAGGGGCCTGTGGTGTTCCCTAGGGGCCTGTAGAGTCTCGTACAGTTCCGTAGGGTCCTGTAGGTTTCCATAAGCGCCCGCAGAGGTCTGAAGGGGCCCGTACTGTGCCGTAAGGATCCATAGGGTTCCGTAGAGCTTCGTAGGTTCCCTAGAGGCCTCTGGAGTACCGCAGGAGCCAGTAGTGTTCCGTAGGGTCCTCTAGGGTTGAGTAAGTGCCCGCAGGAGTCTGTAGGAATCCGTGGGATTCTGTAAGGTTCTGGAGGGTTCTGCAGGGTTCCGTAGGGACCTGTAGAGTTCCGTAGTGGCTGGTAAAGTTCCATAGGGCCCTGTGGGGTTCTGTATGGACCTGTAGGGTTCCGTAGGGGCCTGCAGGGTTCCGTAAGTGCCCGCAGGTGTCTGTAGGGTTCCATAGGCACCTGCAGTGTTCTGTAGGAGCCCATAGGGTTTTAGTGAGGTTCCGTTGTGTTGCTAAGGGTCTTGTAGAGTGCTGTCGGGTCCTGGAGTATTCTGTAGGGTTCCAGAGGGGCTGGTAGGGTTCCGTCGAAATCTGAAGGGTTCCCTAGGGGCCCGTAGAGTCCCGTAGATTTCCGTAGGGGCCTGTAGGGTTGTGTAAGTGCCCGCAGGGGTTGGTAGGAGCTTGTAGGGTGCCATATGTTTCCGGAGGGTTGTGTAGGGTTCCGTAGGGGCCTGTGGTGTTCCCTAGGGGCCTGTAGAGTCTCGTACAGTTCCGTAGAGTCCTGTAGGTTTCCATAAGCGCCCGCAGAGGTCTGAAGGGGCCCGTACTGTGCCGTAAGGATCCATAGGGTTCCGTAGAGCTTCGTAGGTTCCCTAGAGGCCTCTGGAGTACCGCAGGAGCCAGTAGTGTTCCGTAGGGTCCTCTAGGGTTGAGTAAGTGCCCGCAGGAGTCTGTAGGAATCCGTGGGATTCTGTAAGGTTCTGGAGGGTTCTGCAGGGTTCTGTAGGGGCCCGTAGAGTTCCGTAGTGGCTGGTAAAGTTCCGTAGGTCCCTGTGGGGTTCTGTATGGACCTGTAGGGTTCCGTAGGGGCCTGCAGGGTTCCGTAAGTGCCCGCAGGTGTCTGTAGGGTTCCGTAGGGGTCTGTAGGGTTCCGTAGGCACCTGCAGTGTTCTGTAGGAGCCCATAGGGTTTTAGTGAGGTTCCGTTGTGTTGCTAAGGGTCTTGTAGAGTGCTGTCGGGTCCTGGAGTATTCTGTAGGGTTCCAGAGGGCCTCGTAGGGTTCCATCGAAATCTATAGGGTTCCCTAGGGGCCCATAGAGTCCCGTAGATTTCCGTAGGGACCTGTAGGGTTGTGTAAGTGCCCGCAGAAGTCTGTAGGAGTCTGTGGGATTCTGTAAGGTTCCGGAGGGTTCTGCAGGGTTCCGTAGGGACCCGTAGAGTTCCGTAGTGGCTGGTAAAGTTCCATAGGGCCCTGTGGGGTTCTGTATGGACCTGTAGGGTTCCGTAGGGGCCTGCAGGGTTCCGTAAGTGCCCGCAGGTGTCTGTAGGGTTCCGTAGGCACCTGCAGTGTTCTGTAGGAGCCCATAGGGTTTTAGTGAGGTTCCGTTGTGTTGCTAAGGGTCTTGTAGAGTGCTGTCGGGTCCTGGAGTATTCTGTAGGGTTCCAGAGGGACTGGTAGGGTTCCGTCGAAATCTGAAGGGTTCCCTAGGGGCCCGTAGAGTCCCGTAGATTTCCGTAGGGGCCTGTAGGGTTGTGTAAGTGCCCGCAGGGGTTGGTAGGAGCTTGTAGGGTGCCATATGTTTCCGGAGGGTTGTGTAGGGTTCCGTAGGGGCCTGTGGTGTTCCCTAGGGGCCTGTAGAGTCTCGTACAGTTCCGTAGGGTCCTGTAGGTTTCCATAAGCGCCCGCAGAGGTCTGAAGGGGCCCGTACTGTTCCGTAAGGATCCATAGGGTTCCGTAGAGCTTCGTAGGTTCCCTAGAGGCCTCTGGAGTACCGCAGGAGCCAGTAGTGTTCCGTAGGGTCCTCTAGGGTTGAGTAAGTGCCCGCAGGAGTCTGTAGGAATCCGTGGGATTCTGTAAGGTTCCAGAGGGTTCTGCAGGGTTCCGTAGGGGCCCGTAGAGTTCCGTAGTGGCTGGTAAAGTTCCCTAGGGCCCTGTACCGTTCCGTAACTGCCTGCAAGGGTCTTTAGGCTTCCGTAGGGGCTGGTAGGGTTCCATAAAGTTCCGTGGGTTCCTGCAGAGTTGTGCAGGTGCCCGCAAGGGCCTGTAGGGGCCCACAGTGTTTCTGTCATGTTCCGTAGAGTTCCGTAGGGACCATATT
The DNA here is from genome assembly GCF_964106895.1 of Numenius arquata. NCBI lineage: Eukaryota > Metazoa > Chordata > Aves > Charadriiformes > Scolopacidae > Numenius > Numenius arquata. Next base: position 48,140 of record NW_027414390.1, read on the forward strand.
TTTCTGTAGTGGCTGGTAGTATTCTGCAGGGATCTGTAGGGGCCCGTAGAGTTCCGTAGTGGCTGGTAAAGTTCCGTAGGTCCCTGTGGGGTTCTGTATGGACCTGTAGGGTTCCGTAGGGGCCTGCAGGGTTCCGTAAGTGCCCGCAGGTGTCTGTAGGGTTCCGTAGGGGTCTGTTGGGTTCCGTAGGCACCTGTAGTGTTCTGTAGGAGCCCATAGGGTTTTAGTGAGGTTCCGTTGTGTTGCTAAGGGTCTTGTAGAGTGCTGTCGGGTCCTGGAGTATTCTGTAGGGTTCCAGAGGGCCTCGTAGGGTTCCATCGAAATCTATAGGGTTCCCTAGGGGCCCATAGAGTCCCGTAGATTTCCGTAGGGACCTGTAGGGTTGTGTAAGTGCCCGCAGAAGTCGGTAGGAGTCTGTGGGATTCTGTAAGGTTCCGGAGGGTTCTGCAGGGTTCCGTAGGGACCCGTAGAGTTCCGTAGTGGCTGGTAAAGTTCCGTAGGGCCCTGTGGGGTTCTGTATGGACCTGTAGGGTTCCGTAGGGGCCTGCAGGGTTCCGTAAGTGCCCGCAGGTGTCTGTAGGGTTCCGTAGGCACCTGCAGTGTTCTGTAGGAGCCCATAGGGTTTTAGTGAGGTTCCGTTGTGTTGCTAAGGGTCTTGTAGAGTGCTGTCGGGTCCTGGAGTATTCTGTAGGGTTCCAGAGGGGCTGGTAGGGTTCCGTCGAAATCTGAAGGGTTCCCTAGGGGCCCGTAGAGTCCCGTAGATTTCCGTAGGGGCCTGTAGGGTTGTGTAAGTGCCCGCAGGGGTTGGTAGGAGCTTGTAGGGTGCCATATGTTTCCGGAGGGTTGTGTAGGGTTCCGTAGGGGCCTGTGGTGTTCCATAGGGGCCTGTAGAGTCTCGTAGAGTTCCGTAGGGTCCTGTAGGTTTCCATAAGCGCCCGCAGAGGTCTGAAGGGGCCCGTACTGTTCCGTAAGGATCCATAGGGTTCCGTAGAGCTTCGTAGGTTCCCTAGAGGCCTCTGGAGTACCGCAGGAGCCAGTAGTGTTCCGTAGGGTCCTCTAGGGTTGAGTAAGTGCCCGCAGGAGTCTGTAGGAATCCGTGGGATTCTGTAAGGTTCTGGAGGGTTCTGCAGGGTTCTGTAGGGGCCCGTAGAGTTCCGTAGTGGCTGGTAAAGTTCCGTAGGTCCCTGTGGGGTTCTGTATGGACCTGTAGGGTTCCGTAGGGCCCTGCAGGGTTCCGTAAGTGCCCGCAGGTGTCTGTAGGGTTCCGTAGGGGTCTGTAGGGTTCCGTAGGCACCTGCAGTGTTCTGTAGGAGCCCATAGGGTTTTAGTGAGGTTCCGTTGTGTTGCTAAGGGTCTTGTAGAGTGCTGTCGGGTCCTGGAGTATTCTGTAGGGTTCCAGAGGGCCTCGTAGGGTTCCATCGAAATCTATAGGGTTCCCTAGGGGCCCATAGAGTCCCGTAGATTTCCGTAGGGACCTGTAGGGTTGTGTAAGTGCCCGCAGAAGTCTGTAGGAGTCTGTGGGATTCTGTAAGGTTCCGGAGGGTTCTGCAGGGTTCCGTAGGGACCCGTAGAGTTCCGTAGTGGCTGGTAAAGTTCCATAGGGCCCTGTGGGGTTCTGTATGGACCTGTAGGGTTCCGTAGGGGCCTGCAGGGTTCCGTAAGTGCCCGCAGGTGTCTGTAGGGTTCCGTAGGGGTCTGTAGGGTTCCGTAGGCACCTGCAGTGTTCTGTAGGAGCCCATAGGGTTTTAGTGAGGTTCCGTTGTGTTGCTAAGGGTCTTGTAGAGTGCTGTCGGGTCCTGGAGTATTCTGTAGGGTTCCAGAGGGGCTGGTAGGGTTCCGTCGAAATCTGAAGGGTTCCCTAGGGGCCCGTAGAGTCCCGTAGGTTTCCGTAGGGGCCTGTAGGGTTGTGTAAGTGCCCGCAGGGGTTGGTAGGAGCTTGTAGGGTGCCATATGTTTCCGGAGGGTTGTGTAGGGTTCCGTAGGGGCCTGTGGTGTTCCCTAGGGGCCTGTAGAGTCTCGTACAGTTCCGTAGGGTCCTGTAGGTTTCCATAAGCGCCCGCAGAGGTCTGAAGTGGCCCGTACTGTTCCGTAAGGATCCATAGGGTTCCGTAGAGCTTCGTAGGTTCCCTAGAGGCCTCTGGAGTACCGCAGGAGCCAGTAGTGTTCCGTAGGGTCCTCTAGGGTTGAGTAAGTGCCCGCAGGAGTCTGTAGGAATCCGTGGGATTCTGTAAGGTTCTGGAGGGTTCTGCAGGGTTCCGTAGGGGCCCGTAGAGTTCCGTAGTGGCTGGTAAAGTTCCCTAGGGTCCTGTACCGTTCCGTAACTGCCTGCAAGGGTCTTTAGGCTTCCGTAGGGGCTGGTAGGGTTCCATAAAGTTCCGTGGGTTCCTGCAGAGTTCTGCAGGTGCCCGCAAGGGCCTGTAGGGGCCCACAGTGTTTCTGTCAGGTTCCGTAGAGTTCCGTAGGGACCATATTTTTCTGTAGTGGCTGGTAGTATTCTGTAGGGGTCTGTAGGGTTCCGTAGGCACCTGCAGTGTTCTGTAGGAGCCCATAGGGTTTTAGTGAGGTTCCGTTGTGTTGCTAAGGGTCTTGTAGAGTGCTGTCGGGTCCTGGAGTATTCTGTAGGGTTCCAGAGGGCCTCGTAGGGTTCCATCGAAATCTATAGGGTTCCCTAGGGGCCCATAGAGTCCCGTAGATTTCCGTAGGGACCTGTAGGGTTGTGTAAGTGCCCGCAGAAGTCGGTAGGAGTCTGTGGGATTCTGTAAGGTTCCGGAGGGTTCTGCAGGGTTCCGTAGGGACCCGTAGAGTTCCGTAGTGGCTGGTAAAGTTCCGTAGGGCCCTGTGGGGTTCTGTATGGACCTGTAGGGTTCCGTAGGGGCCTGCAGGGTTCCGTAAGTGCCCGCAGGTGTCTGTAGGGTTCCGTAGGGGTCTGTAGGGTTCCGTAGGCACCTGCAGTGTTCTGTAGGAGCCCATAGGGTTTTAGTGAGGTTCCGTTGTGTTGCTAAGGGTCTTGTAGAGTGCTGTCGGGTCCTGGAGTATTCTGTAGGGTTCCAGAGGGGCTGGTAGGGTTCCGTCGAAATCTGAAGGGTTCCCTAGGGGCCCGTAGAGTCCTGTAGATTTCCGTAGGGGCCTGTAGGGTTGTGTAAGTGCCCGCAGGGGTTGGTAGGAGCTTGTAGGGTGCCATATGTTTCCGGAGGGTTGTGTAGGGTTCCGTAGGGGCCTGTGGTGTTCCCTAGGGGCCTGTAGAGTCTCGTACAGTTCCGTAGGGTCCTGTAGGTTTCCATAAGCTCCCGCAGAGGTCTGAAGGGGCCCGTACTGTGCCGTAAGGATCCATAGGGTTCCGTAGAGCTTCGTAGGTTCCCTAGAGGCCTCTGGAGTACCGCAGGAGCCAGTAGTGTTCCGTAGGGTCCTCTAGGGTTGAGTAAGTGCCCGCAGGAGTCTGTAGGAATCCGTGGGATTCTGTAAGGTTCTGGAGGGTTCTGCAGGGTTCTGTAGGGGCCCGTAGAGTTCCGTAGTGGCTGGTAAAGTTCCGTAGGTCCCTGTGGGGTTCTGTATGGACCTGTAGGGTTCCGTAGGGGCCTGCAGGGTTCCGTAAGTGCCCGCAGGTGTCTGTAGGGTTCCGTAGGGGTCTGTAGGGTTCCGTAGGCACCTGCAGTGTTCTGTAGGAGCCCATAGGGTTTTAGTGAGGTTCCGTTGTGTTGCTAAGGGTCTTGTAGAGTGCTGTCGGGTCCTGGAGTATTCTGTAGGGTTCCAGAGGGCCTCGTAGGGTTCCATCGAAATCTATAGGGTTCCCTAGGGGCCCATAGAGTCCCGTAGATTTCCGTAGGGACCTGTAGGGTTGTGTAAGTGCCCGCAGAAGTCTGTAGGAGTCTGTGGGATTCTGTAAGGTTCCGGAGGGTTCTGCAGGGTTCCGTAGGGACCCGTAGAGTTCCGTAGTGGCTGGTAAAGTTCCATAGGGCCCTGTGGGGTTCTGTATGGACCTGTAGGGTTCCGTAGGGGCCTGCAGGGTTCCGTAAGTGCCCGCAGGTGTCTGTAGGGTTCCGTAGGCACCTGCAGTGTTCTGTAGGAGCCCATAGGGTTTTAGTGAGGTTCCGTTGTGTTGCTAAGGGTCTTGTAGAGTGCTGTCGGGTCCTGGAGTATTCTGTAGGGTTCCAGAGGGGCTGGTAGGGTTCCGTCGAAATCTGAAGGGTTCCCTAGGGGCCCGTAGAGTCCCGTAGATTTCCGTAGGGGCCTGTAGGGTTGTGTAAGTGCCCGCAGGGGTTGGTAGGAGCTTGTAGGGTGCCATATGTTTCCGGAGGGTTCTGCAGGGTTCCGTAGGGACCCGTAGAGTTCCGTAGTGGCTGGTAAAGTTCCGTAGGTCCCTGTGGGGTTCTGTATGGACCTGTAGGGTTCCGTAGGGGCCTGCAGGGTTCCGTAAGTGCCCGCAGGTGTCTGTAGGGTTCCGTAGGGGTCTGTAGGGTTCCGTAGGCACCTGCAGTGTTCTGTAGGAGCCCATAGGGTTTTAGTGAGGTTCCGTTGTGTTGCTAAGGGTCTTGTAGAGTGCTGTCGGGTCCTGGAGTATTCTGTAGGGTTCCAGAGGGCCTCGTAGGGTTCCATCTAAATCTATAGGGTTCCCTAGGGGCCCATAGAGTCCCGTAGATTTCCGTAGGGACCTGTAGGGTTGTGTAAGTGCCCGCAGAAGTCTGTAGGAGTCTGTGGGATTCTGTAAGGTTCCGGAGGGTTCTGCAGGGTTCCGTAGGGACCCGTAGAGTTCCGTAGTGGCTGGTAAAGTTCCATAGGGCCCTGTGGGGTTCTGTATGGACCTGTAGGGTTCCGTAGGGGCCTGCAGGGTTCCGTAAGTGCCCGCAGGTGTCTGTAGGGTTCCGTAGGCACCTGCAGTGTTCTGTAGGAGCCCATAGGGTTTTAGTGAGGTTCCGTTGTGTTGCTAAGGGTCTTGTAGAGTGCTGTCGGGTCCTGGAGTATTCTGTAGGGTTCCAGAGGGGCTGGTAGGGTTCCGTCGAAATCTGAAGGGTTCCCTAGGGGCCCGTAGAGTCCCGTAGATTTCCGTAGGGGCCTGTAGGGTTGTGTAAGTGCCCGCAGGGGTTGGTAGGAGCTTGTAGGGTGCCATATGTTTCCGGAGGGTTGTGTAGGGTTCTGTAGGGGCCTGTGGTGTTCCCTAGGGGCCTGTAGAGTCTCGTAGAGTTCCGTAGGGTCCTGTAGGTTTCCATAAGCGCCCGCAGAGGTCTGAAGGGGCCCGTACTGTTCCGTAAGGATCCATAGGGTTCCGTAGAGCTTCGTAGGTTCCCTAGAGGCCTCTGGAGTACCGCAGGAGCCAGTAGTGTTCCGTAGGGTCCTCTAGGGTTGAGTAAGTGCCCGCAGGAGTCTGTAGGAATCCGTGGGATTCTGTAAGGTTCTGGAGGGTTCTGCAGGGTTCCGTAGGGGCCCGTAGAGTTCCGTAGTGGCTGGTAAAGTTCCCTAGGGCCCTGTACCGTTCCGTAACTGCCTGCAAGGGTCTTTAGGCTTCCGTAGGGGCTGGTAGGGTTCCATAAAGTTCCGTGGGTTCCTGCAGAGTTGTGCAGGTGCCCGCAAGGGCCTGTAGGGGCCCACAGTGTTTCTGTCAGGTTCCGTAGAGTTCCGTAGGGACCATATTTTTCTGTAGTGGCTGGTAGTATTCTGTAGGGGTCTGTAGGGTTCCGTAGGCACCTGCAGTGTTCTGTAGGAGCCCATAGGGTTTTAGTGAGGTTCCGTTGTGTTGCTAAGGGTCTTGTAGAGTGCTGTCGGGTCCTGGAGTATTCTGTAGGGTTCCAGAGGGCCTCGTAGGGTTCCATCGAAATCTATAGGGTTCCCTAGGGGCCCATAGAGTCCCGTAGATTTCCGTAGGGACCTGTAGGGTTGTGTAAGTGCCCGCAGAAGTCGGTAGGAGTCTGTGGGATTCTGTAAGGTTCCGGAGGGTTCTGCAGGGTTCCGTAGGGACCCGTAGAGTTCCGTAGTGGCTGGTAACGTTCCGTAGGGCCCTGTGGGGTTCTGTATGGACCTGTAGGGTTCCGTAGGGGCCTGCAGGGTTCCGTAAGTGCCCGCAGGTGTCTGTAGGGTTCCGTAGGGGTCTGTAGGGTTCCGTAGGCACCTGCAGTGTTCTGTAGGAGCCCATAGGGTTTTAGTGAGGTTCCGTTGTGTTGCTAAGGGTCTTGTAGAGTGCTGTCGGGTCCTGGAGTATTCTGTAGGGTTCCAGAGGGCCTCGTAGGGTTCCATCGAAATCTATAGGGTTCCCTAGGGGCCCATATTGTCCCGTAGATTTCCGTAGGGACCTGTAGGGTTGTGTAAGTGCCCGCAGAAGTCTGTAGGAGTCTGTGGGATTCTGTAAGGTTCCGGAGGGTTCTGCAGGGTTCCGTAGGGACCCGTAGAGTTCCGTAGTGGCTGGTAAAGTTCCCTAGGGCCCTGTGGGGTTCTGTATGGACCTGTAGGGTTCCGTAGGGGCCTGCAGGGTTCCGTAAGTGCCCGCAGGTGTCTGTAGGGTTCCGTAGGGGTCTGTAGGGTTCCGTAGGCACCTGCAGTGTTCTGTAGGAGCCCATAGGGTTTTAGTGAGGTTCCGTTGTGTTGCTAAGGGTCTTGTAGAGTGCTGTCGGGTCCTGGAGTATTCTGTAGGGTTCCAGAGGGCCTCGTAGGGTTCCATCGAAATCTATAGGGTTCCCTAGGGGCCCATAGAGTCCCGTAGATTTCCGTAGGGACCTGTAGGGTTGTGTAAGTGCCCGCAGAAGTCGGTAGGAATCCGTGGGATTCTGTAAGGTTCCGGAGGGTTCTGCAGGGTTCCGTAGGGGCCCGTAGAGTTCCGTAGTGGCTGGTAAAGTTCCGTAGGTCCCTGTGGGGTTCTGTATGGACCTGTAGGGTTCCGTAGGGGCCTGCAGGGTTCCGTAAGTGCCCGCAGGTGTCTGTAGGGTTCCGTAGGGGTCTGTAGGGTTCCGTAGGCGCCTGCAGTGTTCTGTAGGAGCCCATAGGGTTTTAGTGAGGTTCCGTTGTGTTGCTAAGGGTCTTGTAGAGTGCTGTCGGGTCCTGGAGTATTCTGTAGGGTTCCAGAGGGCCTCGTAGGGTTCCATCGAAATCTATAGGGTTCCCTAGGGGCCCATAGAGTCCTGTAGATTTCCGTAGGGACCTGTAGGGTTGTGTAAGTGCCCGCAGAAGTCTGTAGGAGTCTGTGGGATTCTGTAAGGTTCCGGAGGGTTCTGCAGGGTTCCGTAGGGACCCGTAGAGTTCCGTAGTGGCTGGTAAAGTTCCATAGGGCCCTGTGGGGTTCTGTATGGACCTGTAGGGTTCCGTAGGGGCCTGCAGGGTTCCGTAAGTGCCCGCAGGTGTCTGTAGGGTTCCGTAGGCACCTGCAGTGTTCTGTAGGAGCCCATAGGGTTTTAGTGAGGTTCCGTTGTGTTGCTAAGGGTCTTGTAGAGTGCTGTCGGGTCCTGGAGTATTCTGTAGGGTTCCAGAGGGGCTGGTAGGGTTCCGTCGAAATCTGAAGGGTTCCCTAGGGGCCCGTAGAGTCCCGTAGATTTCCGTAGGGGCCTGTAGGGTTGTGTAAGTGCCCGCAGGGGTTGGTAGGAGCTTGTAGGGTGCCATATGTTTCCGGAGGGTTGTGTAGGGTTCCGTAGGGGCCTGTGGTGTTCCCTAGGGGCCTGTAGAGTCTCGTAGAGTTCCGTAGGGTCCTGTAGGTTTCCATAAGCGCCCGCAGAGGTCTGAAGGGGCCCGTACTGTTCCGTAAGGATCCATAGGGTTCCGTAGAGCTTCGTAGGTTCCCTAGAGGCCTCTGGAGTACCGCAGGAGCCAGTAGTGTTCCGTAGGGTCCTCTAGGGTTGAGTAAGTGCCCGCAGGAGTCTGTAGGAATCCGTGGGATTCTGTAAGGTTCTGGAGGGTTCTGCAGGGTTCTGTAGGGGCCCGTAGAGTTCCGTAGTGGCTGGTAAAGTTCCGTAGGGCCCTGTGGGGTTCTGTATGGACCTGTAGGGTTCCGTAGGGGCCTGCAGGGTTCCGTAAGTGCCCGCAGGTGTCTGTAGGGGTCTGTAGGGTTCCGTAGGCACCTGCAGTGTTCTGTAGGAGCCCATAGGGTTTTAGTGAGGTTCCGTTGTGTTGCTAAGGGTCTTGTAGAGTGCTGTCGGGTCCTGGAGTATTCTGTAGGGTTCCAGAGGGCCTCGTAGGGTTCCATCGAAATCTATAGGGTTCCCTAGGGGCCCATAGAGTCCCGTAGATTTCCGTAGGGACCTGTAGGGTTGTGTAAGTGCCCGCAGAAGTCTGTAGGAGTCTGTGGGATTCTGTAAGGTTCCGGAGGGTTCTGCAGGGTTCCGTAGGGACCCGTAGAGTTCCGTAGTGGCTGGTAAAGTTCCGTAGGGCCCTGTGGGGTTCTGTATGGACCTGTAGGGTTCCGTAGGGGCCTGCAGGGTTCCGTAAGTGCCCGCAGGTGTCTGTAGGGTTCCGTAGGCACCTGCAGTGTTCTGTAGGAGCCCATAGGGTTTTAGTGAGGTTCCGTTGTGTTGCTAAGGGTCTTGTAGAGTGCTGTCGGGTCCTGGAGTATTCTGTAGGGTTCCAGAGGGGCTGGTAGGGTTCCGTCGAAATCTGAAGGGTTCCCTAGGGGCCCGTAGAGTCCCGTAGATTTCCGTAGGGGCCTGTAGGGTTGTGTAAGTGCCCGCAGGGGTTGGTAGGAGCTTGTAGGGTGCCATATGTTTCCGGAGGGTTGTGTAGGGTTCTGTAGGGGCCTGTGGTGTTCCCTAGGGGCCTGTAGAGTCTCGTAGAGTTCCGTAGGGTCCTGTAGGTTTCCATAAGCGCCCGCAGAGGTCTGAAGGGGCCCGTACTGTTCCGTAAGGATCCATAGGGTTCCGTAGAGCTTCGTAGGTTCCCTAGAGGCCTCTGGAGTACCGCAGGAGCCAGTAGTGTTCCGTAGGGTCCTCTAGGGTTGAGTAAGTGCCCGCAGGAGTCTGTAGGAATCCGTGGGATTCTGTAAGGTTCTGGAGGGTTCTGCAGGGTTCCGTAGGGGCCCGTAGAGTTCCGTAGTGGCTGGTAAAGTTCCCTAGGGCCCTGTACCGTTCCGTAACTGCCTGCAAGGGTCTTTAGGCTTCCGTAGGGGCTGGTAGGGTTCCATAAAGTTCCGTGGGTTCCTGCAGAGTTGTGCAGGTGCCCGCAAGGGCCTGTAGGGGCCCACAGTGTTTCTGTCAGGTTCCGTAGAGTTCCGTAGGGACCATATTTTTCTGTAGTGGCTGGTAGTATTCTGTAGGGGTCTGTAGGGTTCCGTAGGCACCTGCAGTGTTCTGTAGGAGCCCATAGGGTTTTAGTGAGGTTCCGTTGTGTTGCTAAGGGTCTTGTAGAGTGCTGTCGGGTCCTGGAGTATTCTGTAGGGTTCCAGAGGGCCTCGTAGGGTTCCATCGAAATCTATAGGGTTCCCTAGGGGCCCATAGAGTCCCGTAGATTTCCGTAGGGACCTGTAGGGTTGTGTAAGTGCCCGCAGAAGTCGGTAGGAGTCTGTGGGATTCTGTAAGGTTCCGGAGGGTTCTGCAGGGTTCCGTAGGGACCCGTAGAGTTCCGTAGTGGCTGGTAACGTTCCGTAGGGCCCTGTGGGGTTCTGTATGGACCTGTAGGGTTCCGTAGGGGCCTGCAGGGTTCCGTAAGTGCCCGCAGGTGTCTGTAGGGTTCCGTAGAGGTCTGTAGGGTTCCGTAGGCACCTGCAGTGTTCTGTAGGAGCCCATAGGGTTTTAGTGAGGTTCCGTTGTGTTGCTAAGGGTCTTGTAGAGTGCTGTCGGGTCCTGGAGTATTCTGTAGGGTTCCAGAGGGCCTCGTAGGGTTCCATCGAAATCTATAGGGTTCCCTAGGGGCCCATAGAGTCCCGTAGATTTCCGTAGGGACCTGTAGGGTTGTGTAAGTGCCCGCAGAAGTCTGTAGGAGTCTGTGGGATTCTGTAAGGTTCCGGAGGGTTCTGCAGGGTTCCGTAGGGACCCGTAGAGTTCCGTAGTGGCTGGTAAAGTTCTGTAGGGCCCTGTGGGGTTCTGTATGGACCTGTAGGGTTCCGTAGGGGCCTGCAGGGTTCCGTAAGTGCCCGCAGGTGTCTGTAGGGTTCCGTAGGGGTCTGTAGGGTTCCGTAGGCACCTGCAGTGTTCTGTAGGAGCCCATAGGGTTTTAGTGAGGTTCCGTTGTGTTGCTAAGGGTCTTGTAGAGTGCTGTCGGGTCCTGGAGTATTCTGTAGGGTTCCAGAGGGCCTCGTAGGGTTCCATCGAAATCTATAGGGTTCCCTAGGGGCCCATAGAGTCCCGTAGATTTCCGTAGGGACCTGTAGGGTTGTGTAAGTGCCCGCAGAAGTCGGTAGGAATCCGTGGGATTCTGTAAGGTTCCGGAGGGTTCTGCAGGGTTCCGTAGGGGCCCGTAGAGTTCCGTAGTGGCTGGTAAAGTTCCGTAGGTCCCTGTGGGGTTCTGTATGGACCTGTAGGGTTCCGTAGGGGCCTGCAGGGTTCCGTAAGTGCCCGCAGGTGTCTGTAGGGTTCCGTAGGGGTCTGTAGGGTTCCGTAGGCGCCTGCAGTGTTCTGTAGGAGCCCATAGGGTTTTAGTGAGGTTCCGTTGTGTTGCTAAGGGTCTTGTAGAGTGCTGTCGGGTCCTGGAGTATTCTGTAGGGTTCCAGAGGGCCTCGTAGGGTTCCATCGAAATCTATAGGGTTCCCTAGGGGCCCATAGAGTCCTGTAGATTTCCGTAGGGACCTGTAGGGTTGTGTAAGTGCCCGCAGAAGTCTGTAGGAGTCTGTGGGATTCTGTAAGGTTCCGGAGGGTTCTGCAGGGTTCCGTAGGGACCCGTAGAGTTCCGTAGTGGCTGGTAAAGTTCCATAGGGCCCTGTGGGGTTCTGTATGGACCTGTAGGGTTCCGTAGGGGCCTGCAGGGTTCCGTAAGTGCCCGCAGGTGTCTGTAGGGTTCCGTAGGCACCTGCAGTGTTCTGTAGGAGCCCATAGGGTTTTAGTGAGGTTCCGTTGTGTTGCTAAGGGTCTTGTAGAGTGCTGTCGGGTCCTGGAGTATTCTGTAGGGTTCCAGAGGGGCTGGTAGGGTTCCGTCGAAATCTGAAGGGTTCCCTAGGGGCCCGTAGAGTCCCGTAGATTTCCGTAGGGGCCTGTAGGGTTGTGTAAGTGCCCGCAGGGGTTGGTAGGAGCTTGTAGGGTGCCATATGTTTCCGGAGGGTTGTGTAGGGTTCCGTAGGGGCCTGTGGTGTTCCCTAGGGGCCTGTAGAGTCTCGTAGAGTTCCGTAGGGTCCTGTAGGTTTCCATAAGCGCCCGCAGAGGTCTGAAGGGGCCCGTACTGTTCCGTAAGGATCCATAGGGTTCCGTAGAGCTTCGTAGGTTCCCTAGAGGCCTCTGGAGTACCGCAGGAGCCAGTAGTGTTCCGTAGGGTCCTCTAGGGTTGAGTAAGTGCCCGCAGGAGTCTGTAGGAATCCGTGGGATTCTGTAAGGTTCTGGAGGGTTCTGCAGGGTTCTGTAGGGGCCCGTAGAGTTCCGTAGTGGCTGGTAAAGTTCCGTAGGGCCCTGTGGGGTTCTGTATGGACCTGTAGGGTTCCGTAGGGGCCTGCAGGGTTCCGTAAGTGCCCGCAGGTGTCTGTAGGGGTCTGTAGGGTTCCGTAGGCACCTGCAGTGTTCTGTAGGAGCCCATAGGGTTTTAGTGAGGTTCCGTTGTGTTGCTAAGGGTCTTGTAGAGTGCTGTCGGGTCCTGGAGTATTCTGTAGGGTTCCAGAGGGCCTCGTAGGGTTCCATCGAAATCTATAGGGTTCCCTAGGGGCCCATAGAGTCCCGTAGATTTCCGTAGGGACCTGTAGGGTTGTGTAAGTGCCCGCAGAAGTCGGTAGGAGTCTGTGGGATTCTGTAAGGTTCCGGAGGGTTCTGCAGGGTTCCGTAGGGACCCGTAGAGTTCCGTAGTGGCTGGTAACGTTCCGTAGGGCCCTGTGGGGTTCTGTATGGACCTGTAGGGTTCCGTAGGGGCCTGCAGGGTTCCGTAAGTGCCCGCAGGTGTCTGTAGGGTTCCGTAGAGGTCTGTAGGGTTCCGTAGGCACCTGCAGTGTTCTGTAGGAGCCCATAGGGTTTTAGTGAGGTTCCGTTGTGTTGCTAAGGGTCTTGTAGAGTGCTGTCGGGTCCTGGAGTATTCTGTAGGGTTCCAGAGGGCCTCGTAGGGTTCCATCGAAATCTATAGGGTTCCCTAGGGGCCCATAGAGTCCCGTAGATTTCCGTAGGGACCTGTAGGGTTGTGTAAGTGCCCGCAGAAGTCTGTAGGAGTCTGTGGGATTCTGTAAGGTTCCGGAGGGTTCTGCAGGGTTCCGTAGGGACCCGTAGAGTTCCGTAGTGGCTGGTAAAGTTCTGTAGGGCCCTGTGGGGTTCTGTATGGACCTGTAGGGTTCCGTAGGGGCCTGCAGGGTTCCGTAAGTGCCCGCAGGTGTCTGTAGGGTTCCGTAGGGGTCTGTAGGGTTCCGTAGGCACCTGCAGTGTTCTGTAGGAGCCCATAGGGTTTTAGTGAGGTTCCGTTGTGTTGCTAAGGGTCTTGTAGAGTGCTGTCGGGTCCTGGAGTATTCTGTAGGGTTCCAGAGGGCCTCGTAGGGTTCCATCGAAATCTATAGGGTTCCCTAGGGGCCCATAGAGTCCCGTAGATTTCCGTAGGGACCTGTAGGGTTGTGTAAGTGCCCGCAGAAGTCGGTAGGAATCCGTGGGATTCTGTAAGGTTCCGGAGGGTTCTGCAGGGTTCCGTAGGGGCCCGTAGAGTTCCGTAGTGGCTGGTAAAGTTCCGTAGGTCCCTGTGGGGTTCTGTATGGACCTGTAGGGTTCCGTAGGGGCCTGCAGGGTTCCGTAAGTGCCCGCAGGTGTCTGTAGGGTTCCGTAGGGGTCTGTAGGGTTCCGTAGGCGCCTGCAGTGTTCTGTAGGAGCCCATAGGGTTTTAGTGAGGTTCCGTTGTGTTGCTAAGGGTCTTGTAGAGTGCTGTCGGGTCCTGGAGTATTCTGTAGGGTTCCAGAGGGCCTCGTAGGGTTCCATCGAAATCTATAGGGTTCCCTAGGGGCCCATAGAGTCCTGTAGATTTCCGTAGGGACCTGTAGGGTTGTGTAAGTGCCCGCAGAAGTCTGTAGGAGTCTGTGGGATTCTGTAAGGTTCCGGAGGGTTCTGCAGGGTTCCGTAGGGACCCGTAGAGTTCCGTAGTGGCTGGTAAAGTTCCATAGGGCCCTGTGGGGTTCTGTATGGACCTGTAGGGTTCCGTAGGGGCCTGCAGGGTTCCGTAAGTGCCCGCAGGTGTCTGTAGGGTTCCGTAGGCACCTGCAGTGTTCTGTAGGAGCCCATAGGGTTTTAGTGAGGTTCCGTTGTGTTGCTAAGGGTCTTGTAGAGTGCTGTCGGGTCCTGGAGTATTCTGTAGGGTTCCAGAGGGGCTGGTAGGGTTCCGTCGAAATCTGAAGGGTTCCCTAGGGGCCCGTAGAGTCCCGTAGATTTCCGTAGGGGCCTGTAGGGTTGTGTAAGTGCCCGCAGGGGTTGGTAGGAGCTTGTAGGGTGCCATATGTTTCCGGAGGGTTGTGTAGGGTTCCGTAGGGGCCTGTGGTGTTCCCTAGGGGCCTGTAGAGTCTCGTAGAGTTCCGTAGGGTCCTGTAGGTTTCCATAAGCGCCCGCAGAGGTCTGAAGGGGCCCGTACTGTGCCGTAAGGATCCATAGGGTTCCGTAGAGCTTCGTAGGTTCCCTAGAGGCCTCTGGAGTACCGCAGGAGCCAGTAGTGTTCCGTAGGGTCCTCTAGGGTTGAGTAAGTGCCCGCAGGAGTCTGTAGGAATCCGTGGGATTCTGTAAGGTTCTGGAGGGTTCTGCAGGGTTCTGTAGGGGCCCGTAGAGTTCCGTAGTGGCTGGTAAAGTTCCGTAGGGCCCTGTGGGGTTCTGTATGGACCTGTAGGGTTCCGTAGGGGCCTGCAGGGTTCCGTAAGTGCCCGCAGGTGTCTGTAGGGGTCTGTAGGGTTCCGTAGGCACCTGCAGTGTTCTGTAGGAGCCCATAGGGTTTTAGTGAGGTTCCGTTGTGTTGCTAAGGGTCTTGTAGAGTGCTGTCGGGTCCTGGAGTATTCTGTAGGGTTCCAGAGGGCCTCGTAGGGTTCCATCGAAATCTATAGGGTTCCCTAGGGGCCCATAGAGTCCCGTAGATTTCCGTAGGGACCTGTAGGGTTGTGTAAGTGCCCGCAGAAGTCTGTAGGAGTCTGTGGGATTCTGTAAGGTTCCGGAGGGTTCTGCAGGGTTCCGTAGGGACCCGTAGAGTTCCGTAGTGGCTGGTAAAGTTCCGTAGGGCCCTGTGGGGTTCTGTATGGACCTGTAGGGTTCCGTAGGGGCCTGCAGGGTTCCGTAAGTGCCCGCAGGTGTCTGTAGGGTTCCGTAGGGGTCTGTAGGGTTCCGTAGGCACCTGCAGTGTTCTGTAGGAGCCCATAGGGTTTTAGTGAGGTTCCGTTGTGTTGCTAAGGGTCTTGTAGAGTGCTGTCGGGTCCTGGAGTATTCTGTAGGGTTCCAGAGGGGCTGGTAGGGTTCCGTCGAAATCTGAAGGGTTCCCTAGGGGCCCGTAGAGTCCCGTAGATTTCCGTAGGGGCCTGTAGGGTTGTGTAAGTGCCCGCAGGGGTTGGTAGGAGCTTGTAGGGTGCCATATGTTTCCGGAGGGTTGTGTAGGGTTCCGTAGGGGCCTGTGGTGTTCCCTAGGGGCCTGTAGAGTCTCGTACAGTTCCGTAGGGTCCTGTAGGTTTCCATAAGCTCCCGCAGAGGTCTGAAGGGGCCCGTACTGTTCCGTAAGGATCCATAGGGTTCCGTAGAGCTTCGTAGGTTCCCTAGAGGCCTCTGGAGTACCGCAGGAGCCAGTAGTGTTCCGTAGGGTCCTCTAGGGTTGAGTAAGTGCCCGCAGGAGTCTGTAGGAATCCGTGGGATTCTGTAAGGTTCTGGAGGGTTCTGCAGGGTTCCGTAGGGGCCCGTAGAGTTCCATAGTGGCTGGTAAAGTTCCCTAGGGCCCTGTACCGTTCCGTAACTGCCTGCAAGGGTCTTTAGGCTTCCGTAGGGGCTGGTAGGGTTCCATAAAGTTCCGTGGGTTCCTGCAGAGTTCTGCAAGTGCCCGCAAGGGCCTGTAGGGGCCCACAGTGTTTCTGCCAGGTTCCGTAGAGTTCCGTAGGGACCATATTTTTCTGTAGTGGCTGGTAGTATTCTGTAGGGGTCTGTAGGGTTCCGTAGGCGCCTGCAGTGTTCTGTAGGAGCCCATAGGGTTTTAGTGAGGTTCCGTTGTGTTGCTAAGGGTCTTGTAGAGTGCTGTCGGGTCCTGGAGTATTCTGTAGGGTTCCAGAGGGGCCTCGTAGGGTTCCATCGAAATCTATAGGGTTCCCTAGGGGCCCATAGAGTCCCGTAGATTTCCGTAGGGACCTGTAGGGTTGTGTAAGTGCCCGCAGAAGTCGGTAGGAGTCTGTGGGATTCTGTAAGGTTCCGGAGAGTTCTGCAGGGTTCCGTAGGGACCCGTAGAGTTCCGTAGTGGCTGGTAAAGTTCCGTAGGGCCCTGTGGGGTTCTGTATGGACCTGTAGGGTTCCGTAGGGGCCTGCAGGGTTCCGTAAGTGCCCGCAGGTGTCTGTAGGGTTCCGTAGGGGTCTGTAGGGTTCCGTAGGCACCTGCAGTGTTCTGTAGGAGCCCATAGGGTTTTAGTGAGGTTCCGTTGTGTTGCTAAGGGTCTTGTAGAGTGCTGTCGGGTCCTGGAGTATTCTGTAGGGTTCCAGAGGGGCTGGTAGGGTTCCGTCGAAATCTGAAGGGTTCCCTAGGGGCCCGTAGAGTCCCGTAGATTTCCGTAGGGGCCTGTAGGGTTGTGTAAGTGCCCGCAGGGGTTGGTAGGAGCTTGTAGGGTGCCATATGTTTCCGGAGGGTTGTGTAGGGTTCCGTAGGGGCCTGTGGTGTTCCCTAGGGGCCTGTAGAGTCTCGTACAGTTCCGTAGGGTCCTGTAGGTTTCCATAAGCGCCCGCAGAGGTCTGAAGGGGCCCGTACTGTTCCGTAAGGATCCATAGGGTTCCGTAGAGCTTCGTAGGTTCCCTAGAGGCCTCTGGAGTACCGCAGGAGCCAGTAGTGTTCCGTAGGGTCCTCTAGGGTTGAGTAAGTGCCCGCAGGAGTCTGTAGGAATCCGTGGGATTCTGTAAGGTTCTGGAGGGTTCTGCAGGGTTCCGTAGGGGCCCGTAGAGTTCCGTAGTGGCTGGTAAAGTTCCGTAGGTCCCTGTGGGGTTCTGTATGGACCTGTAGGGTTCCGTAGGGGCCTGCAGGGTTCCGGAAGTGCCCGCAGGTGTCTGTAGGGGTCTGTAGGGTTCCGTAGGCACCTGCAGTGTTCTGTAGGAGCCCATAGGGTTTTAGTGAGGTTCCGTTGTGTTGCTAAGGGTCTTGTAGAGTGCTGTCGGGTCCTGGAGTATTCTGTAGGGTTCCAGAGGGCCTCGTAGGGTTCCATCGAAATCTATAGGGTTCCCTAGGGGCCCATAGAGTCCCGTAGATTTCCGTAGGGACCTGTAGGGTTGTGTAAGTGCCCGCAGAAGTCGGTAGGAGTCTGTGGGATTCTGTAAGGTTCCGGAGGGTTCTGCAGGGTTCCGTAGGGACCCGTAGAGTTCCGTAGTGGCTGGTAAAGTTCCGTAGGTCCCTGTGGGGTTCTGTATGGACCTGTAGGGTTCCGTAGGGGCCTGCAGGGTTCCATAAGTGCCCGCAGGTGTCTGTAGGGTTCCGTAGGGGTCTGTAGGGTTCCGTAGGCACCTGCAGTGTTCTGTAGGAGCCCATAGGGTTTTAGTGAGGTTCCGTTGTGTTGCTAAGGGTCTTGTAGAGTGCTGTCGGGTCCTGGAGTATTCTGTAGGGTTCCAGAGGGCCTCGTAGGGTTCCATCGAAATCTATAGGGTTCCCTAGGGGCCCATAGAGTCCCGTCAGTGTTCCGTAGGGGCCTGTAGGGTTGTGTAAGTGCCCGCAGCAGTCTGTAGGAGTCTGTGGGATTCTGTAAGGTTCTGGAGGGTTCTGCAGGGTTCTGTAGGGGCCCGTAGAGTTCCGTAGTGGCTGGTAAAGTTCCGTAGGGCCCTGTGGGGTTCTGTATGGACCTGTAGGGTTCCGTAGGGGCCTGCAGGGTTCTGTAAGTGCCCGCAGGTGTCTGTAGGGTTCCGTAGGGGTCTGTAGGGTTCCGTAGGCACCTGCAGTCGTTCTGTAGGAGCCCATAGGGTTTTAGTGAGGTTCCGTTGTGTTGCTAAGGGTCTTGTAGAGTGCTGTCGGGTCCTGGAGTATTCTGTAGGGTTCCAGAGGGGCTGGTAGGGTTCCGTCGAAATCTGAAGGGTTCCCTAGGGGCCCGTAGAGTCCCGTAGATTTCCGTAGGGGCCTGTAGGGTTGTGTAAGTGCCCGCAGGGGTTGGTAGGAGCTTGTAGGGTGCCATATGTTTCCGGAGGGTTGTGTAGGGTTCCGTAGGGGCCTGTGGTGTTCCCTAGGGGCCTGTAGAGTCTCGTACAGTTCCGTAGGGTCCTGTAGGTTTCCATAAGCTCCCGCAGAGGTCTGAAGGGGCCCGTACTGTTCCGTAAGGATCCATAGGGTTCCGTAGAGCTTCGTAGGTTCCCTAGAGGCCTCTGGAGTACCGCAGGAGCCAGTAGTGTTCCGTAGGGTCCTCTAGGGTTGAGTAAGTGCCCGCAGGAGTCTGTAGGAATCCGTGGGATTCTGTAAGGTTCTGGAGGGTTCTGCAGGGTTCCGTAGGGGCCCGTAGAGTTCCATAGTGGCTGGTAAAGTTCCCTAGGGCCCTGTACCGTTCCGTAACTGCCTGCAAGGGTCTTTAGGCTTCCGTAGGGGCTGGTAGGGTTCCATAAAGTTCCGTGGGTTCCTGCAGAGTTCTGCAAGTGCCCGCAAGGGCCTGTAGGGGCCCACAGTGTTTCTGCCAGGTTCCGTAGAGTTCCGTAGGGACCATATTTTTCTGTAGTGGCTGGTAGTATTCTGTAGGGGTCTGTAGGGTTCCGTAGGCGCCTGCAGTGTTCTGTAGGAGCCCATAGGGTTTTAGTGAGGTTCCGTTGTGTTGCTAAGGGTCTTGTAGAGTGCTGTCGGGTCCTGGAGTATTCTGTAGGGTTCCAGAGGGGCCTCGTAGGGTTCCATCGAAATCTATAGGGTTCCCTAGGGGCCCATAGAGTCCCGTAGATTTCCGTAGGGACCTGTAGGGTTGTGTAAGTGCCCGCAGAAGTCGGTAGGAGTCTGTGGGATTCTGTAAGGTTCCGGAGAGTTCTGCAGGGTTCCGTAGGGACCCGTAGAGTTCCGTAGTGGCTGGTAAAGTTCCGTAGGGCCCTGTGGGGTTCTGTATGGACCTGTAGGGTTCCGTAGGGGCCTGCAGGGTTCCGTAAGTGCCCGCAGGTGTCTGTAGGGTTCCGTAGGGGTCTGTAGGGTTCCGTAGGCACCTGCAGTGTTCTGTAGGAGCCCATAGGGTTTTAGTGAGGTTCCGTTGTGTTGCTAAGGGTCTTGTAGAGTGCTGTCGGGTCCTGGAGTATTCTGTAGGGTTCCAGAGGGGCTGGTAGGGTTCCGTCGAAATCTGAAGGGTTCCCTAGGGGCCCGTAGAGTCCCGTAGATTTCCGTAGGGGCCTGTAGGGTTGTGTAAGTGCCCGCAGGGGTTGGTAGGAGCTTGTAGGGTGCCATATGTTTCCGGAGGGTTGTGTAGGGTTCCGTAGGGGCCTGTGGTGTTCCCTAGGGGCCTGTAGAGTCTCGTACAGTTCCGTAGGGTCCTGTAGGTTTCCATAAGCGCCCGCAGAGGTCTGAAGGGGCCCGTACTGTTCCGTAAGGATCCATAGGGTTCCGTAGAGCTTCGTAGGTTCCCTAGAGGCCTCTGGAGTACCGCAGGAGCCAGTAGTGTTCCGTAGGGTCCTCTAGGGTTGAGTAAGTGCCCGCAGGAGTCTGTAGGAATCCGTGGGATTCTGTAAGGTTCTGGAGGGTTCTGCAGGGTTCCGTAGGGGCCCGTAGAGTTCCGTAGTGGCTGGTAAAGTTCCGTAGGTCCCTGTGGGGTTCTGTATGGACCTGTAGGGTTCCGTAGGGGCCTGCAGGGTTCCGGAAGTGCCCGCAGGTGTCTGTAGGGGTCTGTAGGGTTCCGTAGGCACCTGCAGTGTTCTGTAGGAGCCCATAGGGTTTTAGTGAGGTTCCGTTGTGTTGCTAAGGGTCTTGTAGAGTGCTGTCGGGTCCTGGAGTATTCTGTAGGGTTCCAGAGGGCCTCGTAGGGTTCCATCGAAATCTATAGGGTTCCCTAGGGGCCCATAGAGTCCCGTAGATTTCCGTAGGGACCTGTAGGGTTGTGTAAGTGCCCGCAGAAGTCGGTAGGAGTCTGTGGGATTCTGTAAGGTTCCGGAGGGTTCTGCAGGGTTCCGTAGGGACCCGTAGAGTTCCGTAGTGGCTGGTAAAGTTCCGTAGGTCCCTGTGGGGTTCTGTATGGACCTGTAGGGTTCCGTAGGGGCCTGCAGGGTTCCATAAGTGCCCGCAGGTGTCTGTAGGGTTCCGTAGGGGTCTGTAGGGTTCCGTAGGCACCTGCAGTGTTCTGTAGGAGCCCATAGGGTTTTAGTGAGGTTCCGTTGTGTTGCTAAGGGTCTTGTAGAGTGCTGTCGGGTCCTGGAGTATTCTGTAGGGTTCCAGAGGGGCTGGTAGGGTTCCGTCGAAATCTGAAGGGTTCCCTAGGGGCCCGTAGAGTCCCGTAGATTTCCGTAGGGGCCTGTAGGGTTGTGTAAGTGCCCGCAGGGGTTGGTAGGAGCTTGTAGGGTGCCATATGTTTCCGGAGGGTTGTGTAGGGTTCCGTAGGGGCCTGTGGTGTTCCCTAGGGGCCTGTAGAGTCTCGTACAGTTCCGTAGGGTCCTGTAGGTTTCCATAAGCTCCCGCAGAGGTCTGAAGGGGCCCGTACTGTGCGGTAAGGATCCATAGGGTTCCGTAGAGCTTCGTAGGTTCCCTAGAGGCCTCTGGAGTACCGCAGGAGCCAGTAGTGTTCCGTAGGGTCCTCTAGGGTTGAGTAAGTGCCCGCAGGAGTCTGTAGGAATCCGTGGGATTCTGTAAGGTTCTGGAGGGTTCTGCAGGGTTCTGTAGGGGCCCGTAGAGTTCCGTAGTGGCTGGTAAAGTTCCGTAGGTCCCTGTGGGGTTCTGTATGGACCTGTAGGGTTCCGTAGGGGCCTGCAGGGTTCCGTAAGTGCCCGCAGGTGTCTGTAGGGTTCCGTAGGGGTCTGTAGGGTTCCGTAGGCACCTGCAGTGTTCTGTAGGAGCCCATAGGGTTTTAGTGAGGTTCCGTTGTGTTGCTAAGGGTCTTGCAGAGTGCTGTCGGGTCCTGGAGTGTTCTGTAGGGTTCCAGAGGGCCTCGTAGGGTTCCATCGAAATCTATAGGGTTCCCTAGGGGCCCATAGAGTCCCGTAGATTTCCGTAGGGACCTGTAGGGTTGTGTAAGTGCCCGCAGAAGTCGGTAGGAGTCTGTGGGATTCTGTAAGGTTCCGGAGGGTTCTGCAGGGTTCCGTAGGGACCCGTAGAGTTCCGTAGTGGCTGGTAAAGTTCCGTAGGTCCCTGTGGAGTACTGTATGGACCTGTAGGGTTCCGTAGGGGTCTGTAGGGTTCCGTAGGCACCTGCAGTGTTCTGTAGGAGCCCATAGGGTTTTAGTGAGGTTCCGTTGTGTTGCTAAGGGTCTTGTAGAGTGCTGTCGGGTCCTGGAGTATTCTGTAGGGTTCCAGAGGGGCTGGTAGGGTTCCGTCGAAATCTGAAGGGTTCCCTAGGGGCCCGTAGAGTCCCGTAGATTTCCGTAGGGGCCTGTAGGGTTGTGTAAGTGCCCGCAGGGGTTGGTAGGAGCTTGTAGGGTGCCATATGTTTCCGGAGGGTTGTGTAGGGTTCCGTAGGGGCCTGTGGTGTTCCCTAGGGGCCTGTAGAGTCTCGTACAGTTCCATAGGGTCCTGTAGGTTTCCATAAGCGCCCGCAGAGGTCTGTAGGGTTCCGTACTGTTCCGTAAGGTTTAATAGGGTTCCGTAGAGCTTCGTAGGTTCCCTAGAGGCCTCTGGAGTACCGCAGGAGCCAGTAGTGTTCCGTAGGGTCCTCTAGGGTTGAGTAAGTGCCTGCAGGAGTCTGTAGGAATCCGTGGGATTCTGTAAGGTTCTGGAGGGTTCTGCAGGGTTCCGTAGGGGCCCGTAGAGTTCCATAGTGGCTGGTAAAGTTCCCTAGGGCCCTGTACCGTTCCGTAACTGCCTGCAAGGGTCTTTAGGCTTCCGTAGGGGCTGGTAGGGTTCCATAAAGTTCCGTGGGTTCCTGCAGAGTTCTGCAAGTGCCCGCAAGGGCCTGTAGGGGCCCACAGTGTTTCTGCCAGGTTCCGTAGAGTTCCGTAGGGACCATATTTTTCTGTAGTGGCTGGTAGTATTCTGTAGGGGTCTGTAGGGTTCCGTAGGCGCCTGCAGTGTTCTGTAGGAGCCCATAGGGTTTTAGTGAGGTTCCGTTGTGTTGCTAAGGGTCTTGTAGAGTGCTGTCGGGTCCTGGAGTATTCTGTAGGGTTCCAGAGGGCCTCGTAGGGTTCCATCGAAATCTATAGGGTTCCCTAGGGGCCCATAGAGTCCCGTAGATTTCCGTAGGGACCTGTAGGGTTGTGTAAGTGCCCGCAGAAGTCTGTAGGAGTCTGTGGGATTCTGTAAGGTT
Organism: Numenius arquata; assembly: GCF_964106895.1. Taxonomy (NCBI): domain Eukaryota; kingdom Metazoa; phylum Chordata; class Aves; order Charadriiformes; family Scolopacidae; genus Numenius; species Numenius arquata. The sequence continues at coordinate 69,744 of NW_027414390.1, forward strand.
CCGGAGAGTTCTGCAGGGTTCCGTAGGGACCCGTAGAGTTCCGTAGTGGCTGGTAAAGTTCCGTAGGGCCCTGTGGGGTTCTGTATGGACCTGTAGGGTTCCGTAGGGGCCTGCAGGGTTCCGTAAGTGCCCGCAGGTGTCTGTAGGGTTCCGTAGGGGTCTGTAGGGTTCCGTAGGCACCTGCAGTGTTCTGTAGGAGCCCATAGGGTTTTAGTGAGGTTCCGTTGTGTTGCTAAGGGTCTTGTAGAGTGCTGTCGGGTCCTGGAGTATTCTGTAGGGTTCCAGAGGGGCTGGTAGGGTTCCGTCGAAATCTGAAGGGTTCCCTAGGGGCCCGTAGAGTCCCGTAGATTTCCGTAGGGGCCTGTAGGGTTGTGTAAGTGCCCGCAGGGGTTGGTAGGAGCTTGTAGGGTGCCATATGTTTCCGGAGGGTTGTGTAGGGTTCCGTAGGGGCCTGTGGTGTTCCCTAGGGGCCTGTAGAGTCTCGTACAGTTCCGTAGGGTCCTGTAGGTTTCCATAAGCGCCCGCAGAGGTCTGAAGGGGCCCGTACTGTTCCGTAAGGATCCATAGGGTTCCGTAGAGCTTCGTAGGTTCCCTAGAGGCCTCTGGAGTACCGCAGGAGCCAGTAGTGTTCCGTAGGGTCCTCTAGGGTTGAGTAAGTGCCTGCAGGAGTCTGTAGGAATCCGTGGGATTCTGTAAGGTTCTGGAGGGTTCTGCAGGGTTCCGTAGGGGCCCGTAGAGTTCCATAGTGGCTGGTAAAGTTCCCTAGGGCCCTGTACCGTTCCGTAACTGCCTGCAAGGGTCTTTAGGCTTCCGTAGGGGCTGGTAGGGTTCCATAAAGTTCCGTGGGTTCCTGCAGAGTTCTGCAAGTGCCCGCAAGGGCCTGTAGGGGCCCACAGTGTTTCTGCCAGGTTCCGTAGAGTTCCGTAGGGGCCATATTTTTCTGTAGTGGCTGGTAGTATTCTGTAGGGGTCTGTAGGGTTCCGTAGGCGCCTGCAGTGTTCTGTAGGAGCCCATAGGGTTTTAGTGAGGTTCCGTTGTGTTGCTAAGGGTCTTGTAGAGTGCTGTCGGGTCCTGGAGTATTCTGTAGGGTTCCAGAGGGCCTCGTAGGGTTCCATCGAAATCTATAGGGTTCCCTAGGGGCCCATAGAGTCCCGTAGATTTCCGTAGGGACCTGTAGGGTTGTGTAAGTGCCCGCAGAAGTCTGTAGGAGTCTGTGGGATTCTGTAAGGTTCCGGAGAGTTCTGCAGGGTTCCGTAGGGACCCGTAGAGTTCCGTAGTGGCTGGTAAAGTTCCGTAGGGCCCTGTGGGGTTCTGTATGGACCTGTAGGGTTCCGTAGGGGCCTGCAGGGTTCCGTAAGTGCCCGCAGGTGTCTGTAGGGTTCCGTAGGGGTCTGTAGGGTTCCGTAGGCACCTGCAGTGTTCTGTAGGAGCCCATAGGGTTTTAGTGAGGTTCCGTTGTGTTGCTAAGGGTCTTGTAGAGTGCTGTCGGGTCCTGGAGTATTCTGTAGGGTTCCAGAGGGGCTGGTAGGGTTCCGTCGAAATCTGAAGGGTTCCCTAGGGGCCCGTAGAGTCCCGTAGATTTCCGTAGGGGCCTATAGGGTTGTGTAAGTGCCCGCAGGGGTTGGTAGGAGCTTGTAGGGTGCCATATGTTTCCGGAGGGTTGTGTAGGGTTCCGTAGGGGCCTGTGGTGTTCCCTAGGGGCCTGTAGAGTCTCGTACAGTTCCGTAGGGTCCTGTAGGTTTCCATAAGCGCCCGCAGAGGTCTGAAGGGGCCCGTACTGTTCCGTAAGGATCCATAGGGTTCCGTAGAGCTTCGTAGGTTCCCTAGAGGCCTCTGGAGTACCGCAGGAGCCAGTAGTGTTCCGTAGGGTCCTCTAGGGTTGAGTAAGTGCCTGCAGGAGTCTGTAGGAATCCGTGGGATTCTGTAAGGTTCTGGAGGGTTCTGCAGGGTTCCGTAGGGGCCCGTAGAGTTCCATAGTGGCTGGTAAAGTTCCCTAGGGCCCTGTACCGTTCCGTAACTGCCTGCAAGGGTCTTTAGGCTTCCGTAGGGGCTGGTAGGGTTCCATAAAGTTCCGTGGGTTCCTGCAGAGTTCTGCAAGTGCCCGCAAGGGCCTGTAGGGGCCCACAGTGTTTCTGCCAGGTTCCGTAGAGTTCCGTAGGGACCATATTTTTCTGTAGTGGCTGGTAGTATTCTGTAGGGGTCTGTAGGGTTCCGTAGGCACCTGCAGTGTTCTGTAGGAGCCCATAGGGTTTTAGTGAGGTTCCGTTGTGTTGCTAAGGGTCTTGTAGAGTGCTGTCGGGTCCTGGAGTATTCTGTAGGGTTCCAGAGGGCCTCGTAGGGTTCCATCGAAATCTATAGGGTTCCCTAGGGGCCCATAGAGTCCCGTAGATTTCCGTAGGGACCTGTAGGGTTGTGTAAGTGCCCGCAGAAGTCTGTAGGAGTCTGTGGGATTCTGTAAGGTTCCGGAGAGTTCTGCAGGGTTCCGTAGGGACCCGTAGAGTTCCGTAGTGGCTGGTAAAGTTCCGTAGGGCCCTGTGGGGTTCTGTATGGACCTGTAGGGTTCCGTAGGGGCCTGCAGGGTTCCGTAAGTGCCCGCAGGTGTCTGTAGGGTTCCGTAGGGGTCTGTAGGGTTCCGTAGGCACCTGCAGTGTTCTGTAGGAGCCCATAGGGTTTTAGTGAGGTTCCGTTGTGTTGCTAAGGGTCTTGTAGAGTGCTGTCGGGTCCTGGAGTATTCTGTAGGGTTCCAGAGGGGCTGGTAGGGTTCCGTCGAAATCTGAAGGGTTCCCTAGGGGCCCGTAGAGTCCCGTAGATTTCCGTAGGGGCCTGTAGGGTTGTGTAAGTGCCCGCAGGGGTTGGTAGGAGCTTGTAGGGTGCCATATGTTTCCGGAGGGTTGTGTAGGGTTCCGTAGGGGCCTGTGGTGTTCCCTAGGGGCCTGTAGAGTCTCGTACAGTTCCGTAGGGTCCTGTAGGTTTCCATAAGCGCCCGCAGAGGTCTGAAGAGGCCCGTACTGTTCCGTAAGGATCCATAGGGTTCCGTAGAGCTTCGTAGGTTCCCTAGAGGCCTCTGGAGTACCGCAGGAGCCAGTAGTGTTCCGTAGGGTCCTCTAGGGTTGAGTAAGTGCCCGCAAGAGTCTGTAGGAATCCGTGGGATTCTGTAAGGTTCTGGAGGGTTCTGCAGGGTTCTGTAGGGGCCCGTAGAGTTCCGTAGTGGCTGGTAAAGTTCCGTAGGTCCCTGTGGGGTTCTGTATGGACCTGTAGGGTTCCGTAGGGGCCTGCAGGGTTCCGTAAGTGCCCGCAGGTGTCTGTAGGGTTCCGTAGGGGTCTGTAGGGTTCCGTAGGCACCTGCAGTGTTCTGTAGGAGCCCATAGGGTTTTAGTGAGGTTCCGTTGTGTTGCTAAGGGTCTTGTAGAGTGCTGTCGGGTCCTGGAGTATTCTGTAGGGTTCCAGAGGGGCTGGTAGGGTTCCGTCGAAATCTGAAGGGTTCCCTAGGGGCCCGTAGAGTCCCGTAGATTTCCGTAGGGGCCTATAGGGTTGTGTAAGTGCCCGCAGGGGTTGGTAGGAGCTTGTAGGGTGCCATATGTTTCCGGAGGGTTGTGTAGGGTTCTGTAGGGGCCTGTGGTGTTCCCTAGGGGCCTGTAGAGTCTCGTACAGTTCCGTAGGGTCCTGTAGGTTTCCATAAGCGCCCGCAGAGGTCTGAAGGGGCCCGTACTGTTCCGTAAGGATCCATAGGGTTCCGTAGAGCTTCGTAGGTTCCCTAGAGGCCTCTGGAGTACCGCAGGAGCCAGTAGTGTTCCGTAGGGTCCTCTAGGGTTGAGTAAGTGCCCGCAGGAGTCTGTAGGAATCCGTGGGATTCTGTAAGGTTCTGGAGGGTTCTGCAGGGTTCCGTAGGGGCCCGTAGAGTTCCGTAGTGGCTGGTAAAGTTCCCTAGGGCCCTGTACCGTTCCGTAACTGCCTGCAAGGGTCTTTAGGCTTCCGTAGGGGCTGGTAGGGTTCCATAAAGTTCCGTGGGTTCCTGCAGAGTTCTGCAAGTGCCCGCAAGGGCCTGTAGGGGCCCACAGTGTTTCTGCCAGGTTCCGTAGAGTTCCGTAGGGGCCATATTTTTCTGTAGTGGCTGGTAGTATTCTGTAGGGGTCTGTAGGGTTCCGTAGGCGCCTGCAGTGTTCTGTAGGAGCCCATAGGGTTTTAGTGAGGTTCCGTTGTGTTGCTAAGGGTCTTGTAGAGTGCTGTCGGGTCCTGGAGTATTCTGTAGGGTTCCAGAGGGCCTCGTAGGGTTCCATCGAAATCTATAGGGTTCCCTAGGGGCCCATAGAGTCCCGTAGATTTCCGTAGGGACCTGTAGGGTTGTGTAAGTGCCCGCAGAAGTCGGTAGGAGTCTGTGGGATTCTGTAAGGTTCCAGAGAGTTCTGCAGGGTTCCGTAGGGACCCGTAGAGTTCCGTAGTGGCTGGTAAAGTTCCGTAGGTCCCTGTGGGGTTCTGTATGGACCTGTAGGGTTCCGTAGGGGCCTGCAGGGTTCCGTAAGTGCCCGCAGGTGTCTGTAGGGTTCCGTAGGGGTCTGTAGGGTTCCGTAGGCACCTGCAGTGTTCTGTAGGAGCCCATAGGGTTTTAGTGAGGTTCCGTTGTGTTGCTAAGGGTCTTGTAGAGTGCTGTCGGGTCCTGGAGTGTTCTGTAGGGTTCCAGAGGGCCTCGTAGGGTTCCATCGAAATCTATAGGGTTCCCTAGGGGCCCATAGAGTCCTGTAGATTTCCGTAGGGACCTGTAGGGTTGTGTAAGTGCCCGCAGAAGTCTGTAGGAGTCTGTGGGATTCTGTAAGGTTCCGGAGGGTTCTGCAGGGTTCCGTAGGGACGCGTAGAGTTCCGTAGTGGCTGGTAAAGTTCCGTAGGGCCCTGTGGGGTTCTGTATGGACCTGTAGGGTTCCGTAGGGGCCTGCAGGGTTCCGTAAGTGCCCGCAGGTGTCTGTAGGGTTCCGTAGGGGTCTGTAGGGTTCCGTAGGCACCTGCAGTGTTCTGTAGGAGCCCATAGGGTTTTAGTGAGGTTCCGTTGTGTCGCTAAGGGTCTTGTAGAGTGCTGTCGGGTCCTGGAGTATTCTGTAGGGTCAAGAGGGGCTGGTAGGGTTCCGTCGAAATCTGAAGGGTTCCCTAGGGGCCCATAGAGTCCCGTAGATTTCCGTAGGGACCTGTAGGGTTGTGTAAGTGCCCGCAGAAGTCGGTAGGAGTCTGTGGGATTCTGTAAGGTTCCGGAGGGTTCTGCAGGGTTCCGTAGGGACCCGTAGAGTTCCGTAGTGGCTGGTAAAGTTCCCTAGGGCCCTGTACCGTTCCGTAACTGCCTGCAAGGGTCTTTAGGCTTCCGTAGGGGCTGGTAGGGTTCCATAAAGTTCCGTGGGTTCCTGCAGAGTTCTGCAAGTGCCCGCAAGGGCCTGTAGGGGCCCACAGTGTTTCTGCCAGGTTCCGTAGAGTTCCGTAGGGGCCATATTTTTCTGTAGTGGCTGGTAGTATTCTGTAGGGGTCTGTAGGGTTCCGTAGGCGCCTGCAGTGTTCTGTAGGAGCCCATAGGGTTTTAGTGAGGTTCCGTTGTGTTGCTAAGGGTCTTGTAGAGTGCTGTCGGGTCCTGGAGTATTCTGTAGGGTTCCAGAGGGGCTGGTAGGGTTCCGTCGAAATCTGAAGGGTTCCCTAGGGGCCCGTAGAGTCCCGTAGATTTCCGTAGGGGCCTGTAGGGTTGTGTAAGTGCCCGCAGGGGTTGGTAGGAGCTTGTAGGGTGCCATATGTTTCCGGAGGGTTGTGTAGGGTTCCGTAGGGGCCTGTGGTGTTCCCTAGGGGCCTGTAGAGTCTCGTACAGTTCCGTAGGGTCCTGTAGGTTTCCATAAGCGCCCGCAGAGGTCTGAAGGGGCCCGTACTGTTCCGTAAGGATCCATAGGGTTCCGTAGAGCTTCATAGGTTCCCTAGAGGCCTCTGGAGTACCGCAGGAGCCAGTAGTGTTCCGTAGGGTCCTCTAGGGTTGAGTAAGTGCCTGCAGGAGTCTGTAGGAATCCGTGGGATTCTGTAAGGTTCTGGAGGGTTCTGCAGGGTTCCGTAGGGGCCCGTAGAGTTCCGTAGTGGCTGGTAAAGTTCCGTAGGTCCCTGTGGGGTTCTGTATGGACCTGTAGGGTTCCGTAGGGGCCTGCAGGGTTCCGTAAGTGCCCGCAGGTGTCTGTAGGGTTCCGTAGGGGTCTGTAGGGTTCCGTAGGCACCTGTAGTGTTCTGTAGGAGCCCATAGGGTTTTAGTGAGGTTCCGTTGTGTTGCTAAGGGTCTTGTAGAGTGCTGTCGGGTCCTGGAGTATTCTGTAGGGTTCCAGAGGGCCTCGTAGGGTTCCATCGAAATCTATAGGGTTCCCTAGGGGCCCATAGAGTCCCGTAGATTTCACTAGGGACCTGTAGGGTTGTGTAAGTGCCCGCAGAAGTCTGTAGGAGTCTGTGGGATTCTGTAAGGTTCCGGAGGGTTCTGCAGGGTTCCGTAGGGACCCGTAGAGTTCCGTAGTGGCTGGTAACGTTCCATAGGGCCCTGTGGGGTTCTGTATGGACCTGTAGGGTTCCGTAGGGGCCTGCAGGGTTCCGTAAGTGCCCGCAGGTGTCTGTAGGGTTCCGTAGGGGTCTGTAGGGTTCCGTAGGCACCTGCAGTGTTCTGTAGGAGCCCATAGGGTTTTAGTGAGGTTCCGTTGTGTTGCTAAGGGTCTTGTAGAGTGCTGTCGGGTCCTGGAGTATTCTGTAGGGTTGCAGAGGGGCTGGTAGGGTTCCGTCGAAATCTGAAGGGTTCCCTAGGGGCCCGTAGAGTCCCGTAGATTTCCGTAGGGGCCTGTAGGGTTGTGTAAGTGCCCGCAGGGGTTGGTAGGAGCTTGTAGGGTGCCATATGTTTCCGGAGGGTTGTGTAGGGTTCCGTAGGGGCCTGTGGTGTTCCCTAGGGGCCTGTAGAGTCTCGTAGAGTTCCGTAGGGTCCTGTAGGTTTCCATAAGCGCCCGCAGAGGTCTGAAGGGGCCCGTACTGTTCCGTAAGGATCCATGGGGTTCCGTAGAGCTTCGTAGGTTCCCTAGAGGCCTCTGGAGTACCGCAGGATCCAGTAGTGTTCCGTAGGGTCCTCTAGGGTTGAGTAAGTGCCCGCAGGAGTCTGTAGGAATCCGTGGGATTCTGTAAGGTTCCAGAGGGTTCTGCAGGGTTCCGTAGGGGCCCGTAGAGTTCCGCAGTGGCTGGTAAAGTTCCGTAGGTCCCTGTGGGATTCTGTATGGACCTGTAGGGTTCCGTAGGGGCCTGCAGGGTTCCGTAAGTGCCCGCAGGTGTCTGTAGGGTTCCGTAGGGGTCTGTAGGGTTCCGTAGGCACCTGCAGTGTTCTGTAGGAGCCCATAGGGTTTTAGTGAGGTTCCGTTGTGTTGCTAAGGGTCTTGTAGAGTGCTGTCGGGTCCTGGAGTATTCTGTAGGGTTCCAGAGGGGCTGGTAGGGTTCCGTCGAAATCTGAAGGGTTCCCTAGGGGCCCGTAGAGTCCCGTAGATTTCCGTAGGGACCTGTAGGGTTGTGTAAGTGCCCGCAGAAGTCGGTAGGAGTCTGTGGGATTCTGTAAGGTTCCGGAGGGTTCTGCAGGGTTCCGTAGGGACCCGTAGAGTTCCGTAGTGGCTGGTAAAGTTCCATAGGGCCCTGTGGGGTTCTGTATGGACCTGTAGGGTTCCGTAGGGGCCTGCAGGGTTCCGTAAGTGCCCGCAGGTGTCTGTAGGGTTCCGTAGGGGTCTGTAGGGTTCCGTAGGCACCTGCAGTGTTCTGTAGGAGCCCATAGGGTTTTAGTGAGGTTCCGTTGTGTTGCTAAGGGTCTTGTAGAGTGCTGTCGGGTCCTGGAGTATTCTGTAGGGTTCCAGAAGGGCTGGTAGGGTTCCGTCGAAATCTGAAGGGTTCCCTAGGGGCCCGTAGAGTCCCGTAGATTTCCGTAGGGGCCTGTAGGGTTGTGTAAGTGCCCGCAGGGGTTGGTAGGAGCTTGTAGGGTGCCATATGTTTCCGGAGGGTTGTGTAGGGTTCCGTAGGGGCCTGTGGTGTTCCCTAGGGGCCTGTAGAGTCTCGTACAGTTCCGTAGGGTCCTGTAGGTTTCCATAAGCGCCCGCAGAGGTCTGAAGGGGCCCGTACTGTTCCGTAAGGATTCATAGGGTTCCGTAGAGCTTCGTAGGTTCCCTAGAGGCCTCTGGAGTACCGCAGGAGCCAGTAGTGTTCCGTAGGGTCCTCTAGGGTTGAGTAAGTGCCTGCAGGAGTCTGTAGGAATCCGTGGGATTCTGTAAGGTTCTGGAGGGTTCTGCAGGGTTCCGTAGGGGCCCGTAGAGTTCCATAGTGGCTGGTAAAGTTCCCTAGGGCCCTGTACCGTTCCGTAACTGCCTGCAAGGGTCTTTAGGCTTCCGTAGGGGCTGGTAGGGTTCCATAAAGTTCCGTGGGTTCCTGCAGAGTTCTGCAAGTGCCCGCAAGGGCCTGTAGGGGCCCACAGTGTTTCTGCCAGGTTCCGTAGAGTTCCGTAGGGGCCATATTTTTCTGTAGTGGCTGGTAGTATTCTGTAGGGGTCTGTAGGGTTCCGTAGGCGCCTGCAGTGTTCTGTAGGAGCCCATAGGGTTTTAGTGAGGTTCCGTTGTGTTGCTAAGGGTCTTGTAGAGTGCTGTCGGGTCCTGGAGTATTCTGTAGGGTTCCAGAGGGCCTCGTAGGGTTCCATCGAAATCTATAGGGTTCCCTAGGGGCCCATAGAGTCCCGTAGATTTCCGTAGGGACCTGTAGGGTTGTGTAAGTGCCCGCAGAAGTCTGTAGGAGTCTGTGGGATTCTGTAAGGTTCCGGAGAGTTCTGCAGGGTTCCGTAGGGACCCGTAGAGTTCCGTAGTGGCTGGTAAAGTTCCGTAGGGCCCTGTGGGGTTCTGTATGGACCTGTAGGGTTCCGTAGGGGCCTGCAGGGTTCCGTAAGTGCCCGCAGGTGTCTGTAGGGTTCCGTAGGGGTCTGTAGGGTTCCGTAGGCACCTGCAGTGTTCTGTAGGAGCCCATAGGGTTTTAGTGAGGTTCCGTTGTGTTGCTAAGGGTCTTGTAGAGTGCTGTCGGGTCCTGGAGTATTCTGTAGGGTTCCAGAGGGGCTGGTAGGGTTCCGTCGAAATCTGAAGGGTTCCCTAGGGGCCCGTAGAGTCCCGTAGATTTCCGTAGGGGCCTGTAGGGTTGTGTAAGTGCCCGCAGGGGTTGGTAGGAGCTTGTAGGGTGCCATATGTTTCCGGAGGGTTGTGTAGGGTTCCGTAGGGGCCTGTGGTGTTCCCTAGGGGCCTGTAGAGTCTCGTACAGTTCCGTAGGGTCCTGTAGGTTTCCATAAGCGCCCGCAGAGGTCTGAAGGGGCCCGTACTGTTCCGTAAGGATCCATAGGGTTCCGTAGAGCTTCATAGGTTCCCTAGAGGCCTCTGGAGTACCGCAGGAGCCAGTAGTGTTCCGTAGGGTCCTCTAGGGTTGAGTAAGTGCCTGCAGGAGTCTGTAGGAATCCGTGGGATTCTGTAAGGTTCTGGAGGGTTCTGCAGGGTTCCGTAGGTCTGGAGGGTTCTGCAGGGTTCCGTAGGGGCCCGTAGAGTTCCGTAGTGGCTGGTAAAGTTCCGTAGGTCCCTGTGGGGTTCTGTATGGACCTGTAGGGTTCCGTAGGGGCCTGCAGGGTTCCGTAAGTGCCCGCAGGTGTCTGTAGGGTTCCGTAGGGGTCTGTAGGGTTTCCGTAGGCACCTGTAGTGTTCTGTAGGAGCCCATAGGGTTTTAGTGAGGTTCCGTTGTGTTGCTAAGGGTCTTGTAGAGTGCTGTCGGGTCCCTGGAGTATTCTGTAGGGTTCCAGAGGGGCCTCGTAGGGTTCCATCGAAATCTATAGGGTTCCCTAGGGGGCCCATAGAGTCCCGTAGATTTCACTAGGGACCTGTAGGGTTGTGTAAGTGCCCGCAGAAGTCTGTAGGAGTCTGTGGGATTCTGTAAGGTTCCGGAGGGTTCTGCAGGGTTCCGTAGGGACCCGTAGAGTTCCGTAGTGGCTGGTAAACGTTCCATAGGGCCCTGTGGGGTTCTGTATGGACCTGTAGGGTTCCGTAGGGGCCTGCAGGGTTCCGTAAGTGCCCGCAGGTGTCTGTAGGGTTCCGTAGGGGGTCTGTAGGGTTCCGTAGGCACCTTCAGTGTTCTGTAGGAGCCCATAGGGTTTTAGTGAGGTTCCGTTGTGTTGCTAAGGGTCTTGTAGAGTGCTGTCGGGTCCTGGAGTATTCTGTAGGGTTCCAGAGGGGCTGGTAGGGTTCCGTCGAAATCTGAAGGGTTTCCCTAGGGGCCCGTAGAGTCCCGTAGATTTCCGTAGGGGGCCTGTAGGGTTGTGTAAGTGCCCGCAGGGGTTGGTAGGAGCTTGTTAGGGTGCCATATGTTTCCGGAGGGTTGTGTTAGGGTTCCGTAGGGGCCTGTGGTGTTTCCCTAGGGGCCTGTAGAGTCTCGTAGAGTTCCGTAGGGTCCTGTAGGTTTCCATAAGCGCCCGCAGAGGTCTGAAGGGGGCCCGTACTGTTCCGTAAGGATCCATGGGGTTCCGTAGAGCTTCGTAGGTTCCCTAGAGGCCTCTGGAGTACCGCAGGATCCAGTAGTGTTCCGTAGGGTCCTCTAGGGTTGAGTAAGTGCCCGCAGGGAGTCTGTAGGAATCCGTGGGATTCTGTAAGGTTCCAGAGGGTTCTGCAGGGTTTCCGTAGGGGGCCCGTAAGAGTTCCGCAGTGGCTGGTAAAAGTTCCGTAGGTCCCTGTGGGATTCTGTATGGACCTGTAGGGGTTCCGTAGGGGCCTGCAGGGTTCCGTAAGTGCCCGCAGGTGTCTGTAGGGTTCCGTAGGGGTCTGTAGGGTTTCCGTAGGCACCTGCAGTGTTCTGTAGGAGCCCATAGGGTTTTAGTGAGGTTCCGTTGTGTTTGCTAAGGGTCTTGTAGAGTGCTGTCGGGTCCTGGAGTATTCTGTAGGGTTCCAGAGGGGCTGGTAGGGTTCCGTCGAAAATCTGAAAGGGTTCCCTAGGGGCCCGTAGAGTCCCGTAGATTTCCGTAGGGGCCTGTAGGGTTGTGTAAGTGCCCGCAGGGGTTGGTAGGAGCTTGTAGGGTGCCATATGTTTTCCGGAGGGTTGTGTAGGGTTCCGTAGGGGCCTGTGGTGTTCCCTAGGGGCCTGTAGAGTCTAGTACAGTTCCGTAGGGTCCTGTAGGTTTCCATAAGCGCCCGCAGAGGTCTGAAGGGGCCCGTACTGTTCCGTAAGGATCCATAGGGTTCCGTAGAGCTTCGTAGGTTCCCTAGAGGCCTCTGGAGTACCGCAGGATCCAGTAGTGTTCCGTAGGGTCCTCTAGGGTTGAGTAAGTGCCCGCAGCAGTCTGTAGGAATCCGTGGGATTCTGTAAGGTTCCGGAGGGTTCTGCAGGGTTCTGTAGGGGCCCGTAGAGTTTCCGTAGTGGCTGGTAAAGTTCCGTAGGTCCCTGTGGGGTTCTGTATGGACCTGTAGGGTTCCGTAGGGGCCTGCAGGGTTCCGTAAGTGCCCGCAGGTGTCTGTAGGGTTCCGTAGAGGTCTGTAGGGTTTCCGTAGGCCACCTGCAGTGTTCTGTAGGAGCCCATAGGGTTTTAGTGAGGTTCCGTTGTGTTGCTAAGGGTCTTGTAGAGTGCTGTCGGGTCCTGGAGTGTTCTGTAGGGTTCCAGAGGGGCCTCGTAGGGTTCCATCGAAATCAATAGGGTTCCCTAGGGGCCCATAGAGTCCCGTAGATTTCCGTAGGGACCTGTAGGGTTGTGTAAGTGCCCGCAGAAGTCTGTAGGAGTCTGTGGGATTCTGTAAGGTTCCGGAGGGTTCTGCAGGGTTCCGTAGGGACCCGTAGAGTTTCCGTAGTGGCCTGGTAAAGTTCCGTAGGGCCCTGTGGGGGTTCTGTATGGACCTGTAGGGTTCCGTAGGGGCCTGCAGGGTTCCGTAAGTGCCCGCAGGTGTCTGTAGGGTTCCGTAGGGGTCTGTAGGGTTCCGTAGGCACCTGCAGTGTTCTGTAGGAGCCCATAGGGTTTTAGTGAGGTTCCGTTGTGTTGCTAAGGGTCTTGTAGAGTGCTGTCGGGTCCTGGAGTATTCTGTAGGGTTCCAGAAGGGCTGGTAGGGTTTCCGTCGAAATCTGAAGGGTTTCCCTAGGGGCCCGTAGAGTCCCGTAGATTTCCGTAGGGGGCCTGTAGGGTTGTGTAAGTGCCCGCAGGGGTTGGTAGGAGCTTGTAGGGTGCCATATGTTTCCGGAGGGTTGTGTAGGGTTCCGTAGGGGCCTGTGGTGTTCCCTAGGGGCCTGTAGAGTCTCGTACAGTTCCGTAGGGTCCTGTAGGTTTCCATAAGCGCCCGCAGAGGTCCTGAAGGGGGCCCGTACTGTTCCGTAAGGATCCATAGGGTTCCGTAGAGCTTCATAGGTTCCCTAGAGGCCTCTGGAGTACCGCAGGAGCCAGTAGTGTTTCCGTAGGGTCCTCTAGGGTTGAGTAAGTGCCTGCAGGAGTCTGTAGGAATCCGTGGGATTCTGTAAGGTTCTGGAGGGTTCTGCAGGGTTCCGTAGGGGCCCCGTAGAGTTCCGTAGTGGCTGGTAAAGTTCCGTAGGTCCCCTGTGGGGTTCTGTATGGACCTGTAGGGTTCCGTAGGGGCCTGCAGGGTTTCCGTAAGTGCCCGCAGGTGTCCTGTAGGGTTCCGTAGGGGTCTGTAGGGTTCCGTAGGCACCTGTAGTGTTCTGTAGGAGCCCATAGGGTTTTAGTGAGGTTCCGTTGTGTTGCTAAGGGTCCTTGTAGAGTGCTGTCGGGTCCTGGAGTATTCTGTAGGGTTCCAGAGGGCCCTCGTAGGGTTCCATCGAAATCTATAGGGTTCCCTAGGGGCCCATAGAGGTCCCGTAGATTTTCACTAGGGACCTGTAGGGTTGTGTAAGTTGCCCGCAGAAGTCTGTAGGAGTCTGTGGGATTCTGTAAGGTTCCGGAGGGTTTCTGCAGGGTTCCGTAGGGACCCGTAGAGTTCCGTAGTGGCTGGTAACGTTCCATAGGGCCCTGTGGGGTTCTGTATGGACCTGTAGGGTTTCCGTAGGGGCCTGCAGGGTTCCGTAAGTGCCCGCAGGTGTCTGTAGGGTTCCGTAGGGGTCTGTAGGGTTCCGTAGGCACCTGCAGTGTTCTGTAGGAGCCCATAGGGTTTTAGTGAGGTTTCCGTTGTGTTGCTAAGGGTCTTGTAGAGTGCTGTCGGGTCCTGGAGTAATTCTGTAGGGTTCCAGAAGGGCTGGTAGGGTTCCGTCGAAATCTGAAGGGTTCCCTAGGGGCCCGTAGAGTCCCCGTAGATTTCCGTAGGGGCCTGTAGGGTTGTGTAAGTGCCCGCAGGGGTTGGTAGGAGCTTGTAGGGTGCCATATGTTTCCGGAGGGTTGTGTAGGGTTCCGTAGGGGCCTGTGGTGTTCCCTAGGGGCCTGTAGAGTCTCGTACAGTTTCCGTAGGGTCCTGTAGGTTTCCATAAGCGCCCGCAGAGGTCTGAAGGGGCCCGTACTGTTCCGTAAGGATCCATAGGGTTCCGTAGAGCTTCATAGGTTCCCCTAGAGGCCTCTGGAGTACCGCAGGAGCCAGTAGTGTTCCGTAGGGTCCTCTAGGGTTGAGTAAGTGCCTGCAGGAGTCTGTAGGAATCCGTGGGATTCTGTAAGGTTCTGGAGGGTTCTGCAGGGTTCCGTAGGGGCCCGTAGAGTTCCGTAGTGGCTGGTAAAGTTCCGTAGGTCCCTGTGGGGTTCTGTATGGACCTGTAGGGTTTCCGTAGGGGCCTGCAGGGTTCCGTAAGTGCCCGCAGGTGTCTGTAGGGTTCCGTAGGGGTCTGTAGGGTTCCGTAGGCACCTGCAGTGTTCTGTAGGAGCCCATAGGGTTTTAGTGAGGTTCCGTTGTGTTGCTAAGGGTCTTGTAGAGTGCTGTCGGGTCCTGGAGTATTCTGTAGGGTTCCAGAGGGCCTCGTAGGGTTCCATCGAAATCTATAGGGTTCCCTAGGGGCCCATAGAGTCCCGTAGATTTCACTAGGGACCTGTAGGGTTGTGTAAGTGCCCGCAGAAGTCTGTAGGAGTCTGTGGGATTCTGTAAGGTTCCGGAGGGTTCTGCAGGGTTCCGTAGGGACCCGTAGAGTTCCGTAGTGGCTGGTAAAGTTCCATAGGGCCCTGTGGGGTTCTGTATGGACCTGTAGGGTTCCGTAGGGGCCTGCAGGGTTCCGTAAGTGCC